>NC_134792.1:55846039-55863539 GCF_046742065.1 Oratosquilla oratoria | reverse complement strand
ACAAGCTAATTCTTCACGTAACACACACGTATCACGCACGTAACACCCCTGCTTATGGAGCACTTAGCGTGATATGTAATGTTCACTTCTGGTAGTGTCTGTGAGTTGTAGTCAGACTCGACCTGAATTGGGTTTGATGAGATGAGGACCTGATTACAGGATGGCGGACCCTTCCTCAGATGGGTAAAATAATCCAGTGTTTGACACAAGTCTTGTGTAGTAAATTATGGTACAAGTCGTGTGCGCGTACACACACACACACACACAATATTATATGAAAAAAGATCACAGAACCACGTCATCCAATAAATTGCTGGTAACCGCAAAAGAAACCGGAAAAAGAAACTAAGATTCCCAAGCGCTTTCGTGATATTTCACATCTTCAGGGAAATATATCTGTATTCCCCGTGATATTTCACATCTTCAGGGGAATACATGTGTATTTCCCTGAAGATGTGAAATATCACGAAAGCGCTTGGGAATTTTAGTTTTTTTTCAGTTTCCTTTGTGGTTATCAGCAACACAATATATATATATATATATATATATATATATATATATATATATGTGTGTGTGTGTGTGTGTGTGTGTGTGTGTGTGTGTGTTTGCATGTAAACAGACATTTCAATCCTTTGGTTCTTTTTCGGTGGGCTGATGATAAAAAAAAAAAAAAAACTTTTCATATATTGGCAAAGTCCCTCTCGCCATGACTGGACATTCTTGCTGGACATTGCTTCGGCCCCTTCATTCTACACTCACCAACCGCCAACTGTGCGGACGTTTGCACCCAGGACATAAACCCACCTCGAGAGTTGGAGTAATTTTCTGTGGCAATGTATGCCGCCTCTAAAAAATTCTCTTTTTTCCAGTTTACTGTACAGTGTGTGTGTTTTTTTTCAGTTTGGCAGATGTGCTTCTTTCTTGATGTGGACCACGAGCGTAGTGGATTATTGGTGTCTCACATCCCTTTTGTTTTCGTATTTTTTTCATACCACGATCTTTCTCGCCGATATATAATTTCTTGCAGCCTCCACAAGGAATTTCATAAATTACGCTTTGATCTTCTCCAAAACTTTCAATTCTTCCCGTGAGCTCGCTAATTTTATTTCCCACTACTGACACTAGATTTACTTCATTGTTTCTCAAGAAATGACTGATTATTGTTAAACAAGATTAAATCTGGAATATTTTTTGGTATCGGAGCCCTAACGACATGCAATGAAGAATCTGTTCAAGAAGAGTTTGACCGTCTTCAAATCTCTCCAAGATCTAGTGTATCCGTCGGGCTTCTTTATCCATTTAAAAAACAAAGCCATAAAAAATCGTGGAAAGAAGCCTAATTCATAAAAGTATGAACAGCAAAAACAACAAAGTATTTATATTTGTTCCAAATACAAAATATCCACAAAGAGCCAATAATTTCTTGAAAAAATATTTTTTCAAATTTTCTGAATAGCACCTTCTAGTAACATGTAAACGAAATACATATCTTGACAAATATTTACCCTTAAAAGGGATATACAGTACATATATAGATGTACTCTATATATTTTTGTACACCTTTTGTAGATTTATTTGATTATTTATGATATTTGTTTCTTTATTTTTGTTGTATTTTGGAACAGAGCTTTCAAAAGTTTCTATTTTTGGAGGGCTGAATAAACACCAAATGTGAGAGTGCTTTTATATTCTGGTGTTACTTTGTGCACGCACACAAACGCATACAGCAACTGGAAACAATGTCCATAAGCACGTAAAAGAACAAAGCAGCGCTGACGTCAATTCGCAGAAGAAAACTCGACATTTATTCGACGCAAAGCAACGACGATACCCGAAGAGAACTGACACGCGCGACACAAAAGTCTGAGTCACCTTCTGTGCCCCCCACCCCCATCACCAAGTCCACAATTCTCCTAAACCCTCTGATTATTGATATTCAATTATATACATCAATACTTCGGGTCTTTTCTGTCCACGCTCATACACAACAAAACATGTCGACGTTTTTCTTTTCTTTTCATTTCCTGTTCTTTGTTTCGTTCACTCTGCAAAGTATACAGTATACTTCTCTTGTATTTCCGTTATTTGTTGATATTTCCGGTTGACTTCGTACGCGCGTGGTCTAACGTATATTCAACCTTGCTGTCAAGGTTACAGAAACGGCGCAATTAAATATAAATGGCGACTTAGCAACGTACTTGTTTTATCGAGTAAATAGATCACAATATCATATACTATTTCGAGGAAGTCAATCTAAGAAACAGTGGTTAGTATGCATTTCTAATCAAATGCAATTTGAAAGAGGCAAAGTATCACACGACTGCTGAAAGCGACGTGACGTCATTCGACGAAACGACACATTTGACTGTATGGTACAAATGTTTACATTCCCTGAGAATGTTTCATAATATCGGTCTGTATTAAACGTACTTTTTGTCGATGTGCAGACATACAACAAAATCTATCTCAAATATAGATTTTTTATTAATGTATAGAAAAAAGAAAGTAGCTGTTGTTCGTGCGAACGATATACCGTTGCTATACTCGTATATATATGCTGATCGAATGAAGACTACTTATATACCTTGTACTTTGTGAATGTCCTTGAGTATGCTAAAGAGTCTGCTAAAGTGTTCTGGAAAATAAACTAGCTTAATTGGGTTAGTCTCGCATGTAATCATTTCTGAAGAAAATTAATTTCTTTATAAGAAAAACATTGTTCGTGAAACGATAAGCAAGAATGATTTGGCTTAAATAGATGACCACATAAATATCAAAGATAGGGTCTAGAAAATGCTTTAGTTTGTAATGTCAGTTAATATATTGTTTTACCAAACAACTTGGTGAATCGACATAAACTAATTTTGCTAAAACGTTGCAAGAACCATCATAGACACAATAGTAGTTTGGTCCTTCGTAAATCAACTTCCTTGTAATTTGCATCTCTGACAGAATTCCACAAACTCTTATCCGAAACGAGAAAATTCATTTTAGCGCTGCACCAACCCTACCATTATCTTATCCTTTCATTAGAAAATACACATACTTCATCTGATACAGATCGTACTGAAACTTCCTATATTACTTTTTCTTTAACACTCGACATGCTGCCGCGTTCGGTGCGCCATCTTGAAATCACCGATGGAATTAGAGTTAAGCAAAATACTTTTGTTTATTTTCCTTCATGTTTGTCTTCTGTGGTCAGACGCTACCGTACTCTCCGCAGTTTTTTTTTATTTGATGGAAACGAATATTTCCCTTTATATATTACTTGAATAAACTAGAGCATTACTCAGATTAAAAGTTGCAAGCTCACTGCATTGTCATACAAACTTCAGCCATTCACTTTGTGCAATATCCCTTGGTGAGCAAGTGTTCTTTGAATTTAGATCAATAACACAGTTCATGTTAAGTCAGAGAGTTGTATTATTGATGTGATGTGTAACGTTATGTACTTGTTAATTTTACGGAGATATTGGTAAGGAAGTGTCGTATTTCTCACCTCTTTGGGGACAAAATGTCCGGTGAGGAATTGTCCGGTGAACAAATGTCCGGTGAACAACTGTCCTGATCCCAATCCTTTTTTTAAGTGCACCTCTTGTACAAAAGAATTAAGGACACTCCAATCAACCCATTAACAGTAACTAGAGTTTCTATCTTTGGAAAAAACACCACATCGAATCCATGAAGTCTTGGAAATACAGTAGTAAAGGTGACAAGGGTAGCGGAACGGAGTTACAGTAGAAATTACAAGTGATCAACATTCTTTTTTCAAGTGGACATTAGTCTCAAATCATAAAAGAATGCTGGGGGACTTTAGACAACGAGGATATCATTAAAATTCCTAAAAATATTGACTGCATGCGGGTCATATTGACTGGCCCATGTTTTTAACTGAAGTAAGAAACTTTTTTTTTTAAATACAGTGTGAGGGAATTCGTTCAGCAGACCCTTAATAGTTAGTAATTAATAAACATTATTATTATTAATAATAATAATAATAATAATAATGATAATGATAATATGATTTTAATGATAATCATAATAATAATAATAAAATAATGATAAAAATGATAAAAATGATAAAAATGAAAATGCTGATAAAAATGATAAAAATGAAAATGCTGATGAAAATGCTGATGAAAATGATGAAAATGATGAAAATGATGAAAATGATGAAAATGATGAAAATGATGAAAATGATGAAAATGATAAAAATGATAAAAATGATAAAAATGATCAAAATGATCAAAATGATAAAAATGATAAAAATGATAAAAATGATAAAATGATGATAAAAATGATAAAATGATGATAAAAAAAATAATAATAAAAATAATAATAAAAATAATAATAAAAATAATGATAAAAGTAATGATAAAAGTAATGATAAAAGTAATGATAAAAATGACAAAAATGACAAAAATGACAAAAATGACAAAAATGACTGATAAAAATGATAAAAATGATAAAAATGACAAAAATGATAATGACAAAAATGATAATGACAAAAATGATAATGACAAAAATGATAATGACAAAAATGATAATGACAAAAATGATAATGACAAAAATGATAATGACAAAAATGATAATGACAAAAATGATAATGACAAAAATGATAATGACATAAATGACATAAATGACATAAATGACATAAATGACATAAATGACATAAATGACATAAATGACATAAATGACATAAATGACATAAATGACATAAATGACATAAATGACATAAATGACATAAATGACATAAATGATAAAAATGATAAAAATGATAAAAATGATAAAAATAAAAAAAATAATAATAATAATAAAAAAATAATAATAATAATAGTAATAGCTGTTGTTGTTCTTGTTCTTGTTCTTGTTCTTGTTCAACAATGTATTGTGGCTCCTGCCATAAGCCCTTCATCCCAGATATGACTTCTTGTACTAAAGAAGTCACTTTTGAGATGAACACAATTTTTCATATATAACATCTCACCACAGAAAAAGCTTCGTAGGAAAATAAATTGCACTTGAAAGTTGAAAAGGGTAATTTAGTAAGAGGTAGTCAAACTGGCTGGTGATCTAAATGGGGCCAGAGAGACAACCTTACAAAATGTGGCCTTTCAGTGACTGAAAATGCCAATTTTGTCAGCACTTGGCTCATTGGCTGGCGGATTGTATATGTAGCAAAGCGTAGATACATATCCTCTATGCAAAAACATCAGAGTGTTACAAAACGTGGCCTTGGAATGAAAAGTCCAATTTTATCAGCATTTCGTTCATTGGCTGTATTTGCCATTTGTCAGAGAAAACCATATCACAAAGTTATGTATAATTAATTAACAGTTAATAACTAAAGAAATATAGATAAATAAATGAATATATAGATGATTAAAGGCACAACAAACATGTCCTTGAACCTTTAAGGTATCAATAAATAAAAGATCATAAAAGGATCCTTATAGAATTTTTTATTTTATGTCTTTTATTTTTATTTTCGCAAACCCTTTGTTTATCAACCCGGCCTTAACTTACAGTATTTTGACTTTTCCGACCTTTATGAACAAAAGCTGTTAAAAGGGATTTACACAAGACGCTATACCTTTGCTTATCGGGTGCGGACAGCAACAATATATTATATATATATATATATATATATATAATATATATATATATATATATATTATATATATAATCCCAAAAACCACCATGTTAGTGAGACGAAAACTATATCAATTAAAAGAAAATGTAACGTTGTTGAACATGTCCTTCGGCTCGTGATTGCATCTAATCTAAATTCTTCTAGTCCAGTCACCCCTGCTTAAATGAACTTGGATATTTTCCTCGAAAACTGCTTTTGATCATGCATGTCTGACAAACATCCACTGATGGGGGTGATAGGTGGTAATAGACATGGAACTGTCTAGTGTATGCCCTATGGTGTCTTGCAGTCTCATTCTTATTTTCTTATGCTATAGCCAATGTAGTAAGGAATTACCAATCAATATCTTGGTATTTTCATCATATATGTACTACATAGCTGACGCCTGTAAGGAGTTGCTAAATGTGAAGGAGGATAGGGAGGGAAATGTAGTTGCAGTGGGAAGCGCTAAGAAAATGAGAGTGATGAGTGAGGAAAATGGATAAGGAAAGATGAGGTGAAAGCAGCTGTTAAGATGATAAGAGCAGGTAAGGCACCTGGGTTGGATGGATGCCATGCAGAATGTCTGAAGAAAGGAGGTACAGTTATGGTGGACTGGCTGGTGAGGTTATTTAATGTTTGTTTAAGAGAGGGTAGAGTGCCGGAGGACTGGAGGAGTGCCTGTATAGTTCCGCTTTACAAAGGAAAGGGGGACAAGAGTGAGTGTAGTAGTTTCAGAGGGATCAGCTTGTTGAGTGTAGTTGGGAAGGCTTATTGAAGGGTCTTGATTGAGAGGATTAGGAGAGGAACAGAGGAAGTAATTAGTGAGGAACAGTGTGGTTTGAGGACAGGTAGGGGTTGTGTAGATAAGATTTTTGTGGTAAGATAGATATGTGAGAAAGCTATAGGAAAAGGTAAGGATTTTTTGGGGGGCTTTTATGGATCTGGAAAAGGCTTACGACAGGATAGACAGGAGGGCAATGTGGGAGGTACTGCAGATATATGGGATAGGAGGAAAGCTGTTAAGAGCAGTCAAGAGTTTTTACGAGAGTAGTAGAGCTTGTGTTAGGATTAGAAATGGAGAGAGTGAGTGGTTTGAAGTAAAGGTGGGACTTCGTCAGGGATGTGTTATGTCGCCCTGGCTGTTCAATCTATACATAGATGGGGTGTTACGAGAAGTGAATGCAAGGGTAGTGGGTTGGAGATGGTTAAATAGAATGGAGAAAAGTGGGAAATAAGCCAGCTGTTGTTTGCTGACGACACTGCTCTTGCAGCAGGATCAAAGGAGGGATTGAGGAAGTTAGTGACAGAGTTTGAGAAGGTGTGTGAAAGAAGGAAGCTGAAGATAAATGTGGGCAAAAATAAGGTGACGAGATGTACAAGGGGAGAGAGTGACAGCAGGCTGGAAGTGAGCATTAAGGATGAGAGACTGGAGGAAGTGGATAGTTTCAGATACTTGGGTGCGAATGTGGCAGGAAAGGGAGCAGTGGGGGTGGAGGTAGAATGTAGATTGAGAGAAGTGAGTAAATGCCTTGGTGGGTTAAAAAGTGTAATGAGAAATAGATATCTGGGAAGGGATGCTAAGAGGAGGTTATATGAAGGAGTGATTGTGCCAACAGCACTGTACTGGGCAGAAACATGGAACATAAGAGAGGAAGAGAGAAGTAGTTTAAATGTGTTTGAGATTAAATGTCTGAGAAGTATGATAGGGGTTACTAGGTGGTGAGGAGGAAAACAGGGGTGGAAAGGGAGCTGGGTGATAGGGTTGATGAAAGAGTATTAGGATGGTTTGGACACATGGAAAGAATGAGTGAATAAAGATTAGTAAAAGAGGTGTGAAAGGCAGAGGAAGGAGTGAATATGAGGGGGCGTCCTAGGATGAGATGGATGGATGGGGTGAAAGGGGCATTACAAAAAAAGAGGAATGTCTATTGAGGAAGGACGGGAGAGGACAGAAGATAGGGGTGAATGGAGAAGGGATGTGTATGGATGATGCTGTGATACATGAGGGTGGGTGGGTGGGGGATGGGGGTGAGGAAGTATGTATGAGAACAAATCTGACGCAGCCCGATGGGATTTCTCCCTGTCTTCTCATTTTCTGCATGGGGGGACGGAGAGGGGGGGGGGTCACCGAATTTATGAAGCGGCCTTGCTGTGGATGTGCTGTGTCTTGCGACACTGCCTCTGACCCAGGGCAGTGGACAGGATGCAGGGATGACCCGTCATCCACGAGGTGCCGAGGTGGGAGGGAGGGAGGAAAGTGGAGGGGAGTAGAATATGTAGAGAATGGAATGGGTGGGAGTGGTTTCTATGCCTTTTTCTTTTTGGCTACCCTCCGTGTAAGGGGGAAAAGCCTTTGGTATATATTATATTATATATATATATATATATATATATGTATATATATATATATATATGTAGATGAACATTGCTAACATTACCTTTCCACATATAAGCATTATGGATCCAGAAACTAACACTCCAATTTTATGCCAAATTTATGTTCTTTGTTGGGTAAAGTGATTAATCACACAAAAAATGTTTGCTTCAATCCGAATAACTCGTTTTGCTAAACATTTTCCCACAATGATTTGAATTATTAAATATAAATCTTCCCGCAAAAAATAAAGATAAATAATATGAAAAATGATAAGAATGAATAGATAGAATAAGATGAATAAATAGATAGATAAATAGATAAATAGAGAAACCAATAAATAAATAGAGAAACCAATAAATGAATAAACAAGTAGACAAATAATAAATCTTAAGATAACGTCATCTACGTAGGCCTATGCTGGCGAGGTAAGGTATTTAGAAATCGAGACTCACTTGCCACCTGATTTTACATTTGAGCTTGATATATTCTGTATCAAAATATCCTACTTTTCACTAATATACTTAAATATACGGTGACGAAAAATTACATCGATTGACTATCTACCTATTTACCTACCTGCTTCTTCAACTACAATACTTCTACATCTTGATCTATTTCCCTATCTACATCTAAAAGCACTGTTCTTCCTATGTACGTACGCTTCTATGCTATATAGCTATTATTTAGTTATCTATATAACTATCAAAAGATATGAAGGTTTTGAGCCCATTACTTAGACTTTCATTTGTGAGGGAAATTGTTGAAGAAACGTGAGCTGGTGCTGCAGTGTTGCATGTTAGTAAGGTCAATTATTCCCTTAATGGGACAAATATTTGCTCTTCAATGGTGAACACCATTATCCTCATAAAAGAACGATGCAATCTTTCACTGTGGCCAAAGTATGAGAGGGGATGTACATATACGTGTACATATATTTTATGTACTGGATATAAACATTCTGATGTTTTATGCATGGGGGATAGGTATCTACGTACATACATACACAGGCACGAAAACACACGCGGTCACACGTACACACACACAGGCACGAATACACACACACGCACACACATACACACACACACACACACAAGTACATGTATACATATATAAACACACACAAATGCATGTATATATATAAATACACGTACACACACACACACACACACACACACACACATATGTATGTATATATACTTATCCATGTATGTATATAAAGTGACTACCCTCAAATTGTGAATAATTAGTTACATAAATGAATTAATCCATTGTTCATCTTAGTATACTAACAATAAATATATTTTTAGATAGAATGTTGCTTCTAATATCACTTTATCTAGAACCTAGAGTATATGTATATATATATGTATATATATATATATATATATACATATATATATATATATATATATATATATATATATATAAATTAGACAACAAAAAATGGGAGAAAAAAGACTTAATATATAGACACGTATACATGTATAGTTCTTATGAATATATTGTATCATTAGATACTACATGATTTTAGAACGAGGATATGAAGACTTTTGCACTGTAGTGTAACTGTGTCTCGTCCGATAGTTCTTATGAATAGATTATTGTATCATTAGATACTACATAGTTCTAGAACGAGGGTAGGAAGATTTTCGTACTGTAGTGTAGCTGTGCCTAGTCTGATAGTTCTTATGAATATATTGTATCATTAGATACTACATGGTTCTAGAAAAGTGGTTCTCAAACTTTCTCGTGAGCGTCCCTACTTGGAACATGTCAATCCTTTGCGACCCAGAATAAAGTTAAGAGAGACAAAATGGACAGTGATATATACACTTTACTTTGGAAAAAAAATAATGTGTACAGATTTTCTTTAACAGGACTAAATTAACAGAATCCATGGCACTACATTTCCTTCAGAAAACTGAATCTAATTAGTCAAGTATTTCAAATACTCTGAAAACGTGAGAATTTTCCGTGTCCCTCCGACCCATCAAAATTGATCTCGCGACCCAAGCCTTGGGTCGCGACCCAGCTTTGGGTCGTAACCCATAGTTTGAGAACCACTGTTCTAGAATGAGGATAGGAAGTCTTCTGTACTCTAGTGTAACTGTGTCTAGTCTAAAACGAGCAGGGCGTAGCCGGTGCCCTGGCCATCTGATTGGGTTATAATGAGGGCGTGGTCAGAGGTACCCTTAGAGCCAGGCTGTAATCACACCTGGACACGAAGGAGAGCGGTCATGGCAATACGACAAGGCCCTGGTTCTCTTATTGTTTCGTTCAGGTCACCATTTATTTACGATACTCCTCCGTACAGTTGTACCAGTGGCGGACCTACTTGTCGCTTACGAAAGACTGATTTTTTTCACCTTTTTTGTGGAACGTGATGCATCAGTTTCTCAGTAGGTTTAGTCTCGTTCTGTGGAACGTTTTCAGAAGTTTTCGGTCTTTTCTTATATCTAAAAGCATCAGGAAAACTATCGTATTCCACGCATTACCTATTACGCTAAGTAAATGTTCAAAATATCGCAAGAATAATCAGACGCACACGCAACATTTCACGCTAACACACGCATATGGCATTCAGGCAAGCACATGGATGTAAGTATTTATATACACAAGCGCACACAAACACGCACGCGCGCACGCACGCATGCACGTACGCACACACACACACACACACACACACACACACACACACACACACACACGATAATGCATCACAGTGTGTATTCTAGGCTTGTATGACTGACGGTACACCAATAAAAAATAAGGAATTGTAAATTTATTACCTACTTTAATTGGATATTTTTCTCTTTATATTCTTTACTTGTTTATTTATTTATATATTTATCCATTTATTCATATATTCATTTGTTTATTTGTGTGTTTGCCTATATATTTATAAATTTGTTAACGGGTTAATTAATCAATTGACTCATGAACTGATCGGTTGACGGATGGATTGATTGATGGATTGATTGATCTAATTATTGTGACCTCCATCGCGTGGCTGCTTGGCCTATCCCAGTCAAGGTCAAAATGGAAGTTGCCGCACGTGTATCAGATTGATTATTCTACTTAAGACTTTTTCAAGAAAAGGCTTAGAAGAAATAGTAGGAAATGATTTAGCATATGTCATGATACACTGCCGAGCGCGTGGAACCAAAAATAGTGACATTTTAACTAAACTACATAGTATGCAATATTTGGTGCATGAATCAGTATCCAATTCATATTTTGGGGGCATTGGTGTTACCCCTATGGACCACTGTCACGTAGCTTTCGTTTGCGAATAAAGACGAATAATAATAATAATAAAAAATCTTCAGTTTTTAATTCTACCCTTCCTCAACTCTATTACCTTCCTTATATCTCTTCTCTTCCACCTCTGTGAATTAATTTCTTCGGTACAATATCCTCATCTAGGACAGAAGCGCTGGTTATAGGTGGCACGGTACTGGTTATAAGTGACACAGTACTTCAATGAATTAAGTATCGATTTTTGCTTCTGTGAATTATATTTCTTTGTCATTTGTTCACAGTTGATGTATCGTTGAGTCCTTTTCTCCATCTACCTGTGTACTATTTCGTTTTTCTGTCCTTCTATTCTCCTTTATACGTTCTTCTCTGTGTAGCTCCAATTCAAGAATATTTCATTTAGTTTAATACTATCAATAATAATAATAACTTTATTTATTCATTTATTTTCATTTATTTATTCATCTATTCATTTAATTTATTTATTCCTTTATTTATTCATACATTGATTTATTCATTTATCTATTTAATTATTTCCTACTTTGTTTATATATTAATTTATTTTTATATCCTACAGGAGACGAGTTAGGTCTCGGGGCAAAAAATAAATTAGATAGATAGATAGATAGATAGATAGATAGATAGATAGATAGATAGATAGATAGATAGATAGATAGAAATAAATAAATACATAAATTGACAAATAAATAAATAGATAAATAAATAAATAAATAAATAAATAAAAATAAATAAAAATAAAGTACTACGATAATATAATATATGACTTCTCTTTCTGAACCATTCATCCCTCTACTACTTTGAGGACGCCAGATAAGTGAATAAAATTGTTTTATATTAGCCAGAATAAAACAGGAAGAGTTCAAGTCTAACCAAGGTAAGTCAAAGCTCTCGACTACTAAAAGGGCATTGTACCACTGAATATATTCCTCCTGTGTAAAATCACATTAGAATAAAGTGTTCTTGGAGCAAAGGTGTTTAAGGGACCCCACACAAGGTACGATCTGATCTTGAGGCCACCTGAAAAATCTCGTTCGGTTCCGACCAGATTGGATTGTGTATGTCAGTCGGGAAAATCGGATTCAGTCCATACACGAACCAATCTGGTCGGAACCGACCAAATCTGTCCGGCGGCCTTAGTATCAGATCATATCGTGGATGGGGTCTTTTAAGGTCAGGTGATCGCCGACCAGTTGCAGGTCGTCTTTAGAAGTCGTTGGCAGTCGGTAATAAAATAGATAAATAGATAAATTGATAGATAAATATATTACAACACACACTGAATAGTCCTCAGTACATAGATTTTCATCTTATCACCCACATTAACTTTTTCCATTTCAATTCCTTGCATAAGTTTTGTGTCGCCGACCGATCGCTTGAGTTTCGGTCGAAGGTGGTCGGAAACTGGTCGTAAGCTTAGTGTGAGACTGGGGCCTAAGGCTCACTCATTTCTTACGGTGATATTCTTAAAAAAATCTTTCCTTATATATATCTTATATAAATCTTGGAAGGGAAAGATTTTTTTCTAAGAATACCACCGTAAGAATCTTACTGTGGTGTTCTTAAAAAAGATCTTTATTTATATAAATCTTTCCTTATATAAATCTTATATAAATTATTGGAAGGGAAGGAATTTTTTAAGAATACCATCGTAAGAATCTTACGGTGATATTCTTAAAAAGTTCTTCCTTTATAAAAATCTCTCCTTATATAAATCTTATATAAATTCTTGGAAGGGAAAGAATTTTTCATTTTTAAGAATACCACATTTAGTTCATGGGACGAAAGGAAGGACCTCGACAAACCTGTAATTTTATATTATTTGTTTGTTTTATTATCATTTATTTGTTTATTATTAATTGCTTGATTCGCATCTATAATTAGTTATCTGTCAATTTATTATTATTTACTATTTACCTGTTTGTTTGTTACTTAACTATACCTATGCATTTATTATTTATATTATTGTATATTTTATTTATTATAATTTTTTTCGCATCCGACCTAGTTATGGGCCAAAAGGTCTCCTGTCGGCATGCTCCACCGTTGTAATTCTTTGATATAGTACCGTGAATGTGCAATTTTTTTTATTGGAATACAAAAATTTAGGCTTCCATCATTCATCGACCAAACTACCCAAGTAAGGAATAGCTCGTAGACGCTATTGTCAATTGAGGTTACTGGATTGGAACAAACTTAATCATGTTAATGACAGAAAACGGTGCTGGAATTGCATGTCAATAAAAAGAAAATGAACGAAAAGGTATTAGAGCGTTCCTTTGCAAAAAAAAAAAGAAAAAAAAAAAGTTTGGTGTGCTAAACTTAACGACAAAGTTCGCAAACTTCACCCGTTCTTCCGGGAACTTCCACGTTAATACGGGGCAAGAAATGAAGATTAGTAAAAAAAAAAGAAAAAAAAAAAGGGTAAAGTATATCAGGGCAACGTCGTCATCTGTTTACCAAACACGAGAAAACGGCGTCTCGAGTCCGCGCGGTTTGGTTTTGTCACTGAAATGTACTCAATTAGTCACTGACTGATTAATAGACGCAGCGTTTGGGGGAACACCAGGTCTGCGTGACAACCTTTCATGAAGTGGATGATTTAGTGATGATGTCCGCAGCAAATCAAAGAACACATTTGAGACAATTTGCAAAGGTTTCCAGCGTTAAGAAAATCCTGTTCGACAAAATTGACGCCCACAAGCGTACAGCGTCAAATTTGTTTGGCAGTAATTTGTTCCGTGGATTTTTTTTAACGACACCTTGGAAACATTTAGATTTGAAATTCCTCTACTTATATATCAACAGCCTTACAATCTGAGAGCTTAGACGAATTTAGTAATTCTATGACCGTGCACTATGCCAGTATATCTTTGTAGTAGAATTTTAGCAATATATCAGATACAATGTTTGTCTATTCGCTGTGTGTGGCTGATGGATTGCATTCCATTAAACAAAGCTTACGTAATGATTAACTTCATTTTCATGCAAAGCAAGAATTGGAACACTGTGATAGTCGATATGTAGAATATCACGTGTATTAATCATCAGTGTTGGTGTTAGTATTGATACAAGTGTTAGTTTAAGTGTTAGTGTGTTAGAATTAGTGTTAATGCTAATGACAATGCTAGTGTTAGTGTTATTATTAGTTTTTGTGTTAGTGTTGGTGTTTGTGACATTATCGTTAGTGTTAATGGTAGTGGTAGAAGAAATGCGCGCGCGCGCGCGTGTGTGTGTGTGTGTGTGTGTGTGTGTGTGTGTGTGTGTGTGTGTGTGTGTGTGTGTGTGTGTGTGTGTGTGTGTGTGTGTAAGTAAAGGAAAGAAACAGAAGGAAGGAAAAGTAAAATAGATAGATAGATAGATAGATAAATAAATAAATGAATGAGTAAATGAATAAATCAGGATTATTTTGTGGACATTAGTCTCCAGTCATTAAACAATTTTGCGTTCCTCTGGTCCGAAGGGGTGCTACTAAACTCCCCTAAAGTATTGACAGCATAAAACATATGCAACAATGCTTCATATGCTTGTAACATAAATATATACACGATTAAGCGATATCAATCACCTAAAGTAGATAGACGAACATATAGTGGGTAATTTTTATAATATATAATTACCAGTTGCCAATTTTTTTTTTTTTTCTGATATAAGGAAGGACTATATTGGAGCAACAGGGTGAAGACAATAAAACACAAAATACCAAAATATTCGAAATTAGAATTTGCTTTATGAAGATACTGTTCTACCTCATAACCCAAAAAAAGTCATTACATGAAGGAAATCAGATGGCTTCAGATATGATAAAATATGTAATGCCTGCCATTTATTTTATATTATTTTTTATTTCTTATTATTTATTTGTTTGTTTATTAGTTTGATTATTTATCATTATTTATCTGTCCATTTATTTTTATTTTCTATTTATCTGTTTGTTTATTATTTAACTTTACCTATTTATTTGTCTTATTTATAATTTTTTATTTATTCATTTATCATTATTATATTTTTTCGCATCCGATCTGGTTATGGACCAAAAGGTCTCCTGTCGGCATGCTCCGTCTTTGTAATCCTTTTGTAATTCTTCGATTTTTTTTTCCTAAAAATGATTGACACATAATAAGGGGCAAGTGACAAGCGAGCAGGCTAGAGCTTTAGGCCATGTTCACACTAGCGGTTACAACCGCGGCGATTCAATTACTATATACGTCAATGGAGCCGTTTGCACACAACCGAGCAGTTTTTCCTGGACTATACGGTACCACCGCGGTTTCCACGCGGTTCAAACCGCTAGTGTGAACAGTGCCTTGGCGTTTGGTCTCGAGAAACCAGATGGAGGTGGTTTGGATCTGGAAGGGTATCGAACCTAACCACCTCTCAGTGCTGACGACGGCAATTAACGATAAAAACAAGAATTACCCCAAAGGCCTTGATACCATCTCTTGTCATAAATGAAACCATTCGGTGTTAGGCCAATCAGACTTAGATCGGTCTGGTTCCAGACTCCGGGTTGAGAGGAAGACCCTTCGGAGGATCGAGCCAACAAGAAGGTTTCTGGAGGGTAAGAAGACGAAGACGAAGAGGAGGAGGAGGAGGAGGAAAACGAAGAAGAAGAGGAAAACAAGGACGAACAAAAAGGAACCAAAGAAGATGAAAAAAAGGAAAAAACGAAGGAGAAGACGAAGAAGACAAAGACGAACAAGAGACCAAAGACGACGGAGAAGAAGCCGAAGAAGACGAAGAAGACGTAGAAAAGGACGAAGAAGACGAAGACAAAGAAAAAGAAAAAGAAGACAAAGAGGAAGTGGACGATGAAGAAGAAGAAGAAGACAAAGAAGAAAACAAAGAAGAATACGATAAAGAAGAAGAGGAAGACGAAGAAGTGGACGATGAAGTTGACAACGAAGAAGACGAAGACGATGAAGATATCAACAAAGAAGACAAAGACGATGAAGATATCACCGAAGAAGACGAAGAAGATGACAACGAAGAAGACGAAGACGATGAAGATCACAACGAAGAAGACAAAGACGATGAAGATATCAACGAAGAAGACGAAGACGAAGAAGACAAAGACGATGAAGATGACAACGAAGAAGACAAAGACGATGAAGATATCAACGAAGAAGACGAAGACGAAGAAGATGACAACGAAGAAGACGAAGACGATGAAGATGACAACGAAGAAGACAAAGACGATGAAGATATCAACGAAGAAGACAAAGACGATGAAGATGACAACGAAGAAGACAAAGACGATGAAGATGACAACGAAGAAGACAAAGACGATGAAGATGACAACGAAGAAGACAAAGACGATGAAGATGACAACGAAGAAGACAAAGACGATGAAGATGACAACGAAGAAGACAAAGACGATGAAGATGACAACGAAGAAGACAAAGACGATGAAGATGACAACGAAGAAGACAAAGACGATGAAGATGACAACGAAGAAGACAAAGACGATGAAGATGACAACGAAGAAGACAAAGACGATGAAGATCACAACGAAGAAGACAAAGACGATGAAGATGACAACGAAGAAGACAAAGACGATGAAGATATCAACGAAGAAGACGAAGACGAAGAAGACGAAGAAGAAGGGGTAAGGAGCCAACTACCGGCACCGACAAGGCAGCAGCAGGAGGGGGCGATCACCTAATGAGTGACCGGCATGCAACATACATTATGAATCAAGTTATCGATACACCACATATGCCCTCAGGCCGACGCGCACGCATAGGTCATCGCAAGCGAAAAACACATATCGAGTCTTCCAAAGCTTTCACGTGCAGATTCCAACAGAACAACCCAACACAGGTGACCCCAATTACGGAGCCTCTTAATAATGTTTCATTAGAACTAACAATATACGTACAGTAAACAGCGAAAGGTATTTGCGTTGTTTTATTCGTACAAAGGTTTAAGAATTTGGTTCGGGTTTCGATTGTGTGTGCGGAGATGAAAAAAGAATGACAAAAACGGTGTGTTGATGGGCTACCCAGATAGCCATACTGTTAACAAACACCTTGACCATATAATCAAATTATTTTCAAATATACAATTATATATATATATATAAATATATATATATATATATAAATATATATATAATATATATTACGTACATACGAGTATATACGTACATACACACACATACATGTGTATAACAATGTGTATATGTTTATATTTGTATATGAGTAAGT
>NC_134792.1:55823539-55838539 GCF_046742065.1 Oratosquilla oratoria | reverse complement strand
CCATTCTGAATCTATGAATTACACAGAATCTTTCGATTTAATTCCTTCTGTCCAGTGAGACTGATTAAAAAGGATTACAAAAAAGGAGCATGCCGACAGGAGACCTTTTGGTCCATAACTAGGTCGGATGCGGAAAAGATTATAATAATGATAAATGAATAAAGGAAAAATAAATGAAAAATATAATTGTTATGTTGTATCTGTTTACATATCTATTTATTGATTTATGCATTTCTACCTATTTCCTTATTTATTCATTTATGTTTGTTTGTTGGCTTAATTATGTATTCTTTATTCATTTAATTACATCATTTTATTTTGATTTGTTTAATTTCAATTTTATTTCTATCATTTATATATATTTAAATGCCCATTTAATTTTATTTTTAGGTCACGATTGGTTTCCTTTCCAGTTTTGGTCGCTAGCCACTCCACACAGACGAACAAAGTCAACCAACATTAGCCAGAATAAAATGAGTAAGATAAGTAACCATATTCCAGGGATTAAATCAATCTAAAATCAGGACAAAAAACCTAAACACCTTCTATACCTTTCCCCCGGAAATTGAACACCTTAGCAGAAGAAAAAAAAATTATAATAATTGTCCAGATCGGGCGAAGCCTCTTCACTACACGGAAGACTTCCTAAATGTGTTGGCAAGTCGACGCCTTCAGGGTAGACTACGGAAAATAAAACTCGCAGCTTTGGGACGGGACACGAAAAACAAACACAAGGAGACAACAAACAGTGACGGCGCCTAGCGACCAACCACACCAACTTCCCAGTGCCCTTCCTCCTTCCCATTTCTTATCGTTCTCATCGCAACCTCGCCAACTACCTACAGCGGTTGTCATTGTTGTTGTTGTTGTCTGGCTCGGTTGTCAGGCCTGTTGATAATGTTGGCAGTCTTGGTTTGGCTTGTGTGAAGTACTTGCCGCTGCCACCACATAATTATGCTTTCTTCTTCTTTTTCTTCTTCTTCTTGGTTTTCTTTTTCTTCTTTTTTTGTTTCTTGTTCTTCAGTTTTTGTTTGTTCTTGTTTCTTTCTCTTCTGTTCTTTCTTATTCTTCTTCTTCTTCTGTTTCTTCTTGTTCTTCTGTTTCTCCTTCTTCTTCTTCTGTTTCTCCTTCTTCTGTTTCTCCTTCTTCTTCTTCTGTTTCTCCTTCTTCTGTTTCTCCTTCTTCTTCTTCTTCTTCTTGTGTTTCTTCTTGTGTTTCTTCTTCTGTTTCTTCTTCTTCTATTTCTTCTTCTTCTATTTCTTCTTCTTATTCTTCTTCCTCTTCTTTTTCTTCTTCTGTTTCTTCTTCTGTTTCTTCTTCTGTTTCTTCGTCTATTTCTTCTTCTTCTGTTTCTTCTTCTTGGGATTCTTAGCTGTGTTGTCGATTGTACAATGTTCTTACTGATGGGCGTGGCATCGATATGTCAGGAATGACAAAGCACGCAACAACAATGAAAAAATTTGTCAGTCGATGTTCTTATGTTTCTTAGTAACATTAACACTGTAACTCAAAATATGTTTTGCGATGAGCAGCTACCGATGGCGATGGGGCAGACGGACGTCAGTTACAATCGTCTCCCCACCAACGACGAGGTACCATCTCTTGGTGTTCAAACTAAGCCTAAGATCAAAGACAACTTGCGTTATCTTCAGCCGTTTTTTTTTTTTTTTTTTTTTTTTTTTTAAAGGAGAGAAGAGAGCTGGTGATTATTCCCCCCACCTCCTCCCCACCCGTCCTCTTCCTCTTCTCTCCTTTTTCTCTCCCTTTATTTTTTCTCTCTCTTTCTCTTTCTCTTCCTTTTTCTCTCTCTCTCTTCCTCTTCCTTTTTCTCTCCTTCTCTTCCTCTTCCGTTTTCTCTTTTTCTCTCCCTCTTTATTTTCCTCTCTCTCTCTCTCTTTTCCTCTCTCCCTCTTTTTCTCTCTCCCTCTCTTTTTTCTTTTCCTTTCCCCTTTCTTTTCCTGTTTCTTTGTCTCTCCCTCTTCCTCTTTCTCTTTCTCTTCCTCTTCATTTTTCTCTTTCTCTCCTTTTTTCTTTTCCTTTTTCTCTCTTCCGCTTTCTCTTCCTCTTCTTCCTATTCTTCCTCTTCCTCCTATTCTTCCTCCCACCATCTCATTCTCTCTCGGTGCCATAGAGGCAACCCCACATTCAGAAATGTCTACAAAGATTATCGAAGATCGGTCGATTGTTACTGACCACAAGGCGCCCGAAGTACCAGTACACTGACATTACACGGCCAGTAAGGCGATTGTCAGTATTGATGTACCAAATCTATCCTCAGTGTTTCTCAGTGACTATCAAAGGTATGGAATCTGCCACCGACCAAAACCTACTCAGAGCCTCTCCTGAAATTTTTTCTTGTTTCAGTATTTGGGGCAACACTGTTGATGCTTGTTATCAGTGTTAATGCTATTACAATATCAATATCTAATTTGGCTTACTGTCCCATAATTTTGTGTATTCTTGTTTAGCTGCTGAAAAGGTAATGGTTATTGTAGTTATACTTTGTGTACGCTCGTGTACACGTATAACCTCACACACACACACACACACACACACACACACACACACACACACACACACACACACACACACACACACACACACACACACACACACACACACACACACGCACGCACGCACACGCACACGCACTCTACTGTTTCCACTGACTTCTTGTCACTAAGCTTCTGGCTTCTATTTCGGGTTCTGACAAGGAACATTTTACCTTTTTATAATCCTAATTAACTCCTTGTCATCCTCTTCCTCCCCCTCCTCCTCCTCCTCCTTCTCCTCCTCCTCTTTCCTTCTCCTCCTCCTCTTTCTCCTCCTCTTTCTCTTCCTACTCTTTTTCCTACTCCTTCTCCTACTCCTCCTCCTCCTCCTCCTCTTTCTCCTCCTTCTCTTTCTCTTCCTCCTTCTTCTCTTTTTTTTTCTTCTCCTTCTCCTTCTCCTCCTCCTCCTCCTTCTCCACCTCTTCTTTCTCTTACTCCTCCTATTCCTCCTCCTCCTATTTCTCCTCCTCTTCCTCCTCCTCCTACTACTACTGTTCCTCCTGTTCCTCTTCTTCCCCCATTTCCTTCTCCTCTTCCTCTTTCCCCTCCTCCTCCTTTTCCTTTTACTTCCTCTACTTTCTATACTTCTCTTCCATATTCCCTACTCTTCGTGTATGGATGTTCGAGTTTGTGTGTATGTGATGTGACCTGTGTGTGTTTGTGTGCGTGCGTCATTACGCTCATGCGTGTGTACCTGTGTGCGTTTGTGTGCGTGCGTCATTACGTCCACGCGTGTGTACCTGTGTGCGTTTGTGTGCGTGCGTCATTACGTCCATGCGTGTGTACCTGTGTGCGTTTGTGTGCGTGCGTCATTACGTCCATGCGTGTGTACCTGTGTGCGTTTGCGTGCGTGCGTCATTACGTCCATTCGTGTGTACCTGTGTGCGTTTGTGTGCGTGCGCCATTACGTACATGCGTGTGTACCTGTGTGCGTTTGTGTGCGTGCGTCATTACGTCCATGCGTGTGTACCTGTGTGCGTTTGTGTGCGTGCGTCATTACGTCCATGCGTGTGTACCTGTGTGCGTTTGTGTGCGTGCGCCATTACGCCCACGCGTGTGTACCTGTGTGCGTTTGTGTGCGTGCGTCATTACGCCATGCGTGTGTACCTGTGTGCGCTTGTGTGCTTGCGTCATTACGTCCATGCGTGTGTACCTGTGTGCGTTTGTGTGCGTGCGTCATTACGCCCATGCGTGTGTACCTGTGTGCGTTTGCAAACATACGTGTATCTTTCCTTATCCTTAATCCTGATATCAAGTTACCTAACTCTTAACTTTCATTTTATCTACGTCTCCATTAAACCACTTGTCAGAGATTTGCGTCAGTACAATTCTCAGAAGATGAATTTCACAATAGCTCGCGTTATATGCGTTATTTGTTATACGAAAAATATTTCCTTAAAATTCGAATAATTCGTAATATTGTCATGGTTTTTTTCACAGCGTGTTGTCCATAAACTATTTCAATATTGTCTAAATGACATGTTTGATTTGTTTATGTTGTGCGTTAGTAATTATTTAAAGATAATCAATATTGGCGTGTCAATCAAGTTTGTGTACTTAAAGAATAATATATTTTGTGTACCCGTTACATAAGGAGGTTATGCACAATAATTCTCTTTATATTTTTCGATTTTATTTTTTTGTCAATTAATAATTGGTGGAACTTCTGATAAGTTAACTTTTTCCAAAAAAACATTTGAATTAACTTGGCTGAAGACAGAAATGTTATAATGATAATCCCAACAGGTTATTTCAAATAGGTTATTTCAAATCATAAGAACATAAGAATGAAGGAGGCTGCAAGAGACCATAAGGCCTACACTAGACAGTTCGATGTCTATTACCACCTGTCATCCCCATCCATAAAGTTGTCTAACCGTTTCTTAAAACAACTGATAGTTTCAGCGCTCACTAACTAGATGGTTAGTAAGTCTATTCCATTCGTTAACCATTTTGTTGTTAAGCCAGTTCTTGTCTATGTCCGCTAAAGAGTCAGTTCGTGAGATCAGAAAGAGCAAATTACCTTGAATCACCTAGTCTCGGAAAATGGCTATCATGCTTAGCCCCCTCGCAGAGCGATGGATTAAAAAAAAAAAAAAAAAAAAAAAAAAAAAAAAACACACGTGGTCCTTTCCTCGTCAAGTTGGACTTCTGTTTATAAACACACCTTCACACTTGGAAGACGCGTCATGGAGAGCGAGGTAACGGATCGCCAAGGAGAACCTTCGAGTGTAAAGATCCAGACGGACGCGAGGTTGACCTACCATAGAGTAGTGGTCCTCGACCTTCGGGGGTATTCAAACTCGTTCCAGGTCACGTAAGGTCACGGTAACCAGCTGCCGAGTATTCTTCTTCTTCTTCAGGCAGGAAAAACTTTCTTACCTGTTCGTTTATTCGCCTTTTTTGTTTATATACGTTTATTTTTATCCTTTTATTAATGAATATTCCTTTTATCAATTCATTTTATTTTATAGTCTTTCTAATCATTAATCGCTAGTTTGTGTATTGATTAATTTGTTAATTTGTCTATTCACTTACTTGTTTTATTTTCTTGTACTTTTGTTTAGTCATATTGTTTAATTATTTACCACTTGATTACTATTCAATTATGCCTTCGTTTTTATATCTATTAATTTACATTGTTTGTCAATTTTGTATTTACCTATTTACTATACCTTTCAGAAAGGGAATGATTAAGGTAATTTGTTCCTATATAAGAACTTGGTAATATTTCTTTCCCAGTAACCGCTACGGTAAATATACTGTACAATGATGTTACTAAAAATAAAAAGATATATAAATTAACAACAATGATGATGATGATGATGATGTACAGGTTAGTCTAAGTTTAATAAACTTACGCTAAATGCCGCCAAACGATTTTATTCATCTGACTTAGTGAAATTGGTGCTTTCTAAACTTGCCCATTACCCATTTAATTAACCAACCGATCCTCAGAAGTGAGAGGTTAATCTTTGTAAGTTAAGAGTGACGTCATATTTAATATTGGGATTAATGTTTTATCGTCAAAGCTGCCTCAGTTGTATACCAAACTCAAGAATCTTAATCCATCGGAGGTTGCTGCTTTTGAACCGAGCGGCGGGAGTGAGGGATGACCTTCTCACGCACGAGGTGCTAAGATGGATCAGGGCCTTTGGATAATCTGACCCGGCTACCCCCCCCCCCCCTTGTACATGTGCGTACCGCATGTATGCGTATAAGTCTGTATATGTGTATGAGCGCTAATAAGAACACGGGTACGTGTGTTCACTTATGCAAAGTAGACCACTTGGAAAAAGAAACTAACGAAGCAGAGCGCTTTCGTATATTACATTTTCAGTGCAAAAAGTACATAGTTAATAGACATACATAGATGAAAGGAACAAGGACAGTTTACATAAGGGTTGAGGACATATACCCCCTGGAAGGCGTATGTGTATAAGTATGTATATGTGTATGAATGTATGTGTATATGTGTGTATGGATGTATGTTTGAATGTATGTATGAATGTATGCATGAATGTATGTACATATGTATGTATGAATGTAGGTATATAGGTATGCATGTGTGTATGCATGTATGTGTGTATGAATGAATGTGTATGAATGTATATATGTGTGTATGAATGAATGTATATGTGTATAAATGTATATAAGTGTGTGTATGAATGTATGTTTATGTGCATGAATATGTTTATATGTATAAATATATGCATGTATGTGTATGATTGTGTATGTATGTATATATTTATGTAATATAATGCGGCTTAATTCACCTGAGTAAATTATTATTGTGTGTGTGGTTGTGTGGGAATAAAGTTGGCCCTGTCATGAGTTATTTGTGATATCGTGTGAACCATCCATTTCATCATCTGGGTCTTCCTTGGCAGGAATAAGACTGACAAACACACACAAAAAAGATATCAATACATAGTAAATAAATAAGTAAATCAAAAGATTCATGAGCTGATAAATGAATAAATAAATAAATAAATAAATGAAGATAAATAAAAAAATAAAATTAATAAATATAGATCAATGAATACATTGATAAATATACAAAGATAAGTAGATAAATAAGATAAATAGGTAATTAAGTAGATAAGTGAATAGATAAGTAAATAAATAATGAACAAATGAAGATTAATGGCTAAATAGATAAATGAATAAATGAATAAATAAAAAATCTGAGGAAAACTACGATGAACTCACTTTACGTCAACCTGAATTATTTTTTTCCACGAAACCTTGACCGTTAAGCGGGCCCAACACGATCAATATCTTTGCGCAATATTCCATATTGTGAAATATTATTGACGGTGCAGGGATAGTATTGAAGAGACACACGTTTCTGGCCTGTACATTTGAGGTCTTCAATATATTACGTCATTCTTCGTTACCCTCCCTACATTGTCAATAATATTGTGCAATACGGAATATTGCGCAATGATATTGATCGAGTAAGACTCGCTTTAGCCTCACTACAAACGTTTTGTGTTGGGTAGAATAAAATAACCTTAGCGTTGGCACCAACATCACGATTTCCAATTAAGAACAAACAAATCATAATTTTCGATAGAATACAGTAACGATAAAACGTCCGGCAGTTATTTAAAAGGAAAAGAAAATCACCGGTACGGTATTTCGTGGTAAACAAACCTCCAGCGCTTCTATCCGTGAGGCCAGAATAATGGGAATGGTGACAAAAAAAAAAAAAAAAAAAATGATCACTGGTTTCACTTACAATGGATACTCCTAACTGTTATTTGTCACGATACGTGTCCTAGGTGGTGGGGTGACGGTATGCACATAAGTACAAACATATTGGGAATTCTTCACCGTTTTCTTTCTAAGTTATTATCGTCGTTATCGTTTACTGCTGTTGCTATTGCTGTTGCTCTTACTAATGAATGCCATTATTGCTATTATCATTACCGTTACTACCACCATTGTAACTTATCAGAAGTGTTATGATCATCAATATGAAAAATATAATTATCATGGACTAGTATTCCAATAGCATTGTAATCTATTCTGTTACGATTTGAAAAAAAAAAGTTCGTCAAACCGTAATCCTATTGATAAAAAAATGAAAGAAAAAAAATATCTGAACTCGGTTCTCAGCAATGACTACGATAAAAAAAGGGAGAGAGATCTTCCCTTCCCAAGTCGGTCCTCAGAACTGCCTACGATCGGTAAGATCAGACTTGAGTGGCCAGGTGAGGACACTAGACCCTGTGTAAGACGATCTTGGAGGGGACTTGGGGCCTTAAAGTCCAAAATGCGATAACAAGTGGCCCCGTATTCGCCAATGGGTGCAGGTGGGGTGCAAGGGCACCTGTCGAGAAGAGAGGATGAAGGAAGGAAGGAAGAGAGGCTGGGTGACCGACCCGGGACGGCCGGCGCTGCAACGCGGGCCCTCGCCTCTGCGGACAAATTCACTTGACCGATTGTACTTCAGGTTTTTGCAAGCGTTTAACTCGTTGTTTTTCGTTGTTGCTGTTGTTGTTGTTGTTTTTGGTAAATCTGGATTACAAGGAATAAATTCTTGTGAAGTATTTACTGCATACAGGTGTCAATTAGTTACTAAAGATGTGCTTGTGTATTTTTTGGTAAGTTCTAAGACAGGTTCAAATGACCGTAGAGGTGCCTACACTCTCTTTTGCGGATACTTGTAAACCTCTATTGAGTATGTATGTATGTATGTATGTATGTATGTATGTATGTATGTATGTATGCATGGATGTATTTATGAACTATTTTTGTTAGTACTTTTGTATGTATTTATCTATGTATGCATGTATGTGTACATTTGTGTTAGGATGCGAAAATTATTTTTACATTATCTATCTGATCTAATACGGTATCTCTTAATTTCTTTTAATTCATTTAACTTATTTTATTCTTAATTTTATTAATTCATTCATTTACTTCTGTATTTGTTTGATTATACGCTTGTTTACTTTTCTATATATTTGTTAATTTTTAGTTATTTATTCATCTTCATTTATTCATTTATTTATATATTTATCTACTTATTCATCTATTTA
This sequence comes from Oratosquilla oratoria, assembly GCF_046742065.1. Lineage (NCBI taxonomy): Eukaryota > Metazoa > Arthropoda > Malacostraca > Stomatopoda > Squillidae > Oratosquilla > Oratosquilla oratoria. The sequence goes on along the minus strand of NC_134792.1, from coordinate 55,829,937 downwards.
TTTAATTATATATTAACTTATTCAGCCCTTAATTTGTTTAGTTTTTGTTTATCAATTTATCTATTTATCTATTTATTCATCTTTTTATCTACCTACCTACTTTCGTTTATTCATTTACTCATTCAACTATTCATTTATTTATTCATTTATCTATTATTCATTTCTGCTTACTTATCTATCCATACATTCATTCATTTATAGATTTATCTATTCATTATTTATTTTCTTATGCGATGGCTTATGGGACATTTATTTTCTTGAAAATGTTTAAAGAGATGCAAAATTATACGCGCGTGGACACACTTATGAATACACTGATACGGGACCCCACGAACACAGCTCGTATATGACCCTTCGGTAGATAAAAGGTATTTAAAGCACTTGCACAAACACGAACGCACGCACGCACGCACGCACACACGCACACACACACACACACACACACACACACACACACACACACACACACACACACACACACACACACACACACACACACACACACACACACACACACACACACACACACACACCGGTTCGATCTTGCAGTGGAGTCATTCTTTACGGTTAATTAAGTGATCCTAGTTCGAATCCCGTCCAGGGTTAAAAAAGAAAGAAAAAAAAAAAACGCTAAAGTGGCAGCCGGTACTCCAATTCTAGTGCGTGTGTGTGTGTGTGTGCGTGTGTGTGTGTGTGTGTGTGTGTGTGTGTGTGTGTGTGTGTGTGTGTGTGTGTGTGTGTGTGTGTGTGTGTGTGTCTGTCTGTCTGTCTGTCTGTCTGTGTGCATGTAAGGTTACAGCATTACCCATACATTGGGCCATATACTCATGTAAGCTTTGAGATTTCATTCGGGAGGATAATAGCTGTCGATCACGAGTCCAATACGTGATCCAAAACGTGATCAATATCTCTCTCTCTCTCTCTCTCTCTCTCTCTCTTTCATGTACATACATACACATAAACACACAAACGCACACACACACACACACACACACACACACACACACACACACACACACACACACACACGCACGCACACGCACACGCACACACACACACACGAGTTATACATGAAACTCACTCACAAATACACATATGTACACACCTTCTCTTTCGACTTACACACATGTACCTTAGATCCAGCCATACACTCATACACATTCCAGCAATTGCCTGGAGCTGTTGGCTTTCTGATGAATCCAGAGGATTTACATCAGCAACAGCACCGAAGCAACTCTTATGAATTTGTTGCTGCCCTCTCAATAAGCTCATGATCTGTCGCTACGGAGGGGGGGGGAAGGAAAAGGGGGAGGAAGAGTAAGGGGAGGGGGAGGGGGAGGAGGGGGAGGGGGAGGGGGAGGAGGGGGAGGGGGATGGGGAGGGGAGGGGGGAGGAGGGGGAGGAGGGGGAGGGGGAGGGGGAGGGGGAAGAGGAGGGGGAAGAGGAGGGGGAAAGGGAGGGGGAGGAATGGAGGGGGAGTGGGAGGGGGAAAGGGAGGGAGGGAAGGGGGAGGAGTGGGAGGGGGGAGTGGGAGGAGGAAAGGGAAAAGGAGGAGGAGGAGGAGTGGGGGAAATGGAAGAGGAGGAGGAAGAGTAAGAGAAAGGGGAGTAGAAGGAAGAGTGGGAGAGGGAAAGGGGGGAGGAGGAGGAGGAGGAGGAAAAGTGTATGGTAGATTAGGAGGAAGAAGAGAAGAGGAAGATGACAGCATAGAAGAAAACGAAGAAAATAAATATTATGAGGGAATTTTGCGAGAGGAGGTAGGTTAGAAAGAAAGAAGAAAAGAAAATGGAACAAGTGTAGGAAGAAAACGAGGAAGAATACTTGTCTTTATTTTCGGAGGACAACGAAATTGGCGACGATTACAAGGGCTTCAATGTTACAGGAAATGAAATAAAATGGAAATCAAAAATAAGAAGGTGACAAGAGAAATTATTTGAGAGAAGTAGGGAAGGAAGTTTAGAATGAATGGCTAGCAAAGTAAGTATCGTCCATAACTGTGTTAGAATTCAAACCTAAAATAAATACGGGGTTTGCTAGTAGATTATTTTGTACTTAATCCAGCAGTGCAAAACCAAATACCTTACCAGAAATACTCAACGTCTGCAAATACTGTAGTCACGTCAACCCAATTTCTCTTTCAACAATGTGTGATGAGACAATACCTTCAATCTGCAGAGATGATACCAGTCAGTCACACACATGGCTACAAATATTACAGAGGCCTTTGGCTTCTGACATCCCCCAAATCTTGAGAAGCTTCTTACTTATGCACCAGATTTCCGGTGTCCTCCCCCATTTTCGGCCCTCCACTAGACGTCTTGACTTTGGTCCCTGTTGATAGGAACATGCTGATCGTGGGGTCGAGGGAGGTCACTGCTGGACAGGTAACAAAAGAAAAGAAAGAGAAAACGAAGGAGGTCAGTGAAGGAAGGACATTTACACGTGAAGTGAATAGAAGAGAAAACGAAGGAACATAATGAAAGAATAATCAAGTGGATGGAAATCGAAGAAGAGGGTACGAAAGAATCCAAGAGAGCTAGTTCCAATGGTGCTTGGGCCTTCATTCAAGTTATGCGTTTGGACAGCATGGTAGTAGTCGTCCCAGTGTAAGAACTATGTGATCAGTAGTCCTAATGTTAGCAGGAAAAAATGCACATTAAGTAATTACACTGGAGATTGAGAAGTCTTGGTGATGCTTCGAATAAGGAGGTGGGATGTCTTGGCAGGTTTACAAATAAATCACCATCTGTCTCCTGGAATGGACAAGACTTTTTATATTCCTTTTAAGGATGTCCTTCATTACATTTTCCTTGGTCTAATAAGTGGAGGACACAAAGTTTATAAAAGAAAATGGTGACCTTTACTGCTTCACCTGCAGGGGTGCTGGATGTCCGACCTTGATACCTTTTGTCCAAACTCTCTCGTAGATTCTGGATAAAAATCTGTGTAGTTACCTTTTGTCCACCAGAGTTTGAGTAGCACGGTCGAGGTGTCTGTCTATCCAGGTGCTGGAGTTAGACAATGATCTCCTGACATAGACCCCAGCGATTGCCTCAGGGTACCGTTCAGGGCATTATGTACGGCCATTAACGCTATACCCTACGTTAGTATCCCACGGAGCGTTACATCTTTGCGCTCGCCCAAGCTCTCCACTCTTTACACCTGTGAGCTCCCCTAATGTAGGTATCCTCTTCTTTAATGTGAATTTCCGTTACTGTGCAACTCTCTGTGTACTTTCTCAATGTACTCATTTTTCTAAATATTTCACTTCTACTGTCAATTGCATATTAACTTGAACGTGATTGCTCTCTTTTCATTTGATTTGTACTAAGGTATTAGCATCTTCTTCTACTTGCTTATCTACCTGCTTTATTGATTATTCACTTTTATTATGTATTTATTCATTCGTTTATTTACTTATTTAATCACTTAATTCATTTAACGCTTTACTGTGCATTAGTTTGTACGTAGACGACTTGTGACTCGGGACAACTCGCCTTAGAAGACTGAAGAGATCTCTAGGTTTAACGCGATCGTCTGAGGTAAGTCAGAAGAAAATGACGAAGGATCACAAAAGAGGAGCATGCCAACAGAAAACCATCTGGTCCATAACTGGGTCGGATACAAAATATGTAAAATAATGGTAAATAGATAAATGAAAAATAAAAAATAATGATATAAATAACAAATAAAATAAACAGGTAAAATTGAATAATAAACAAACAGGTAAATAGTAAATAATAATAAATGGATAGATAAATAATAATAATCAAATAATAATAAACAGACAAATGATAACAAATAAACAAATAATAAATTGATATATGGCAGGCATTACAGCATCTTGTTTAGGTGTTTATCTAAATGAATCTTAAAGCTTCGAACTGAACTACATTGCACTGCCTCTGCAGGAAGTTTATTCCATTCATTAACTACACGGTTGGCGAAGCTGTTCCTACCCACTTCCAAATTCGATCTATTTCTTGACAGTTTGAGACCCTTATTTTTTGTCGGATTCTCAGTGCGAATTTTTTGTCACTTTTGATGTTATTAATTCCCTTTAGGATCATAAAGACCTATATCAAGTCACCTGTGAGTATGTGCTTTTTTTTTTTAGGGAAAAGAGATTTATATGTTTTAGTCGATTTTTGTATGATTTATTGTTGATATTTGGAACCAGTTTTGTGACTCGCTGTTGTACTTTTTATAATCTGTCAATGCCTTTAATGAAATTCGGTGACCATACGGAAACAGCATATTCCAAATGTGGACGAACTATCGATTTATAGCTTGTTAATGAGGGATGGACCTTTGGATTCAAAAGATCGCGCAATCAATCCTAGAATGTTATTTGCTTTCTCAGAGGAAGAAATACATTGCCTAAATTATTTGAGATCGCTACTGATAATTACGCCGAGATCCCTTTCACTATCCATTTTTGTTAACGACTTTCGAAAGTAACTTGTAATCGTACTTACAGTTCTTTTTAGCTATGTGTATAGTCTTACATTTAATTGTGTTAAATTCCATTAGCCACTTTTCAGACCATTGATATAGTTTATCTTATTCTTCTTGAATATGTAATTGGTTTAAATGATCATTTGCAATTCCGTAGTTTTGTATCATCACTAAATTTAGAGACAATAGATTTCAGTCCGTTGTCTGTATCATTTATATATACGATGGATAAAAGTGGCCCAAGAACGGAACCCTGAGGAACTGCACTCGTAACATTTTCCATCTAGAAGTTTTGCCATTTAGAACAACTCTCTTTTTTCGATCGTTTAACCAATTACTAGTCCAACTTAATAGGCTATCACTTATTCCGTGTGAAGCTAATTTAGTAAGTAGTCTTTCGTGGGGGACGGTATCAGAAGCTTTTGCAAAGTCTTGATATATTAAATCTATAATTTTTCTTTTGTCATAATTTGAGATGACTGTGTTGTAGAATTCGAGTAAGTCACGCAAGAACGTTTCCGTCTGAATCCATGCTGGCTATAATCTATCAAGCAGTAACTCTCTGAATGGTGTTCGATAGCATCTCTGATGATAGTTTCCATCATTTTTCTTACGATTGAAGTCAAGCTTATAGGCCTGTAGTTAGTTGGTTTCTTTTTGTCACCATTTTTTGAATATGGGAGTAACTTTAGCTAGCTTCCATTCTCTTGGGACATTCGGATATGATGGATTTCTTGAAAATGATTTGTAATGGAACAACAGTCATTTTTAAATTCCTTTAAGATTCTTGGATGCCAATCGTCAGGCCCTGGTGTTCAAATACGACGCCATTCTTCAAAGACCTAAGTGAATTTCTTGCCATAAGAGCGAGAAGTAAATATATGATGCAAGCAAAAGATAGAAACAGATGGCAGGAAGAAAAAAAGTAGTAGTGACCCGAACTTGCCCTATTATTTTCACACTTTAGTGTAGTATAAACCAGATGTAACTGCACCACTGTAGTACTACACACAGGCTTAGTAAAGAAAATCAATACTGGATTATAGTCAAAACAGTGTGCAATCGAGTGAATGAATCTTTTATCCATAGTAATCATCCATTTGCAGCCACATCTCAGTTGTATTTTTCTCGCCACGTCGACAAGGGATAAATTTTTCTCCGTGTGAGCCTGTTAACGCGCGAAGTGAACCAATGTAATTTTCATTAAAATGTCAGGTCTACTTTTTCCAAATGTCATTTGGTACTCGAACATGTTGGTGTAATACTTTATGAACGCTGGGGCGTCAGCTCTCTTGTGTTCTTGTTGTAACATTTTAACCGTGCCCTACACTGTCAGTGTTTTTGATGTATAAAAAAAATTGCAGTATATTCACAATAACTAATTTTGATATTATATCAGTTTTGGGTTAACACATACGCACACACTCGTATACATGTGTGTGTGTGTGTGTGTGTGTGTGTGTGTGTGTGTGTGTGTGTGTGTGTGTGTGTGTGTGTGTGTGTGTGTGTGATAACTGCACCAATAATCCACTCATTTACTGCGACACTAAATTACTTTTAATATTTCGTGTGCGTAACACCATACTATCATTCTACATACCACATACGTGTCCTTATTATCTTAGCTCGAGACAATTTCACCTGGTAATTAAATTACATTCTTCATTGTTTCATTCTACACCATTTCTCTTGTGTATATATATATATATATATATATATATATATATAGTGTGTGTGTGTGTGTGTGTGTGTGTGTGTGTGTGTGTGTGTGTGTGTGTGTGTGTGTGTGTGTGTGTGTGTGTGTGTGTGTGAACTTTATAACTTGTCGGATGGCTCGCCTGAATAAAGACTCGATAAAATTGAAATAATATATTGTCCTAAGCTAAGCACCGTTGGGGAATGACCAGGTCTAGTTCCAGATCGTGCCTGATGTACCGTCA
>NC_134792.1:55816039-55818539 GCF_046742065.1 Oratosquilla oratoria | reverse complement strand
CACACACACACACACACACACACACACACACACACACAGAGAGAGAGAGAGAGAGAGAGAGAGAGAGAGAGAGAGAGAGAGAGCGAGCATGGGAGAGGAGAAAGAGAAGACATAAAACAACGAGGAAGAGCATAAGAAATAAGACGCATATAGATAAGATAAGCGGCGAATCCAGAACGGAGTGAGTGAGTGAGTGAGAGAGTGAGAGTGAGAGAGAGAGAGAGAGAGAGAGAGAGAGAGAGAGAGAGAGAGAGAGAGAGAGAGAGAGAGAGAGAGAGAGAGAGAGAGAGAGAGAGAGAGAGAGAGAGAGAGAGAGAGAGAGAGAGAGAGAGAGAGAGAGAGAGAGAGAGAGAGAGAGAGGAGAGAGAGAGAGAGAGGGAGAGAGAAAGAGAAAGAGAGAGAGAGAGAGAGAGAGACAGAGTGAGAGAAAGGGGGAAATATGCAAATACGAAGAAGAAGAAGAAATATTTTCTAAAAGAAGCTTAACAAAACGTAGAAAAGGAGCAATGAAGAAATGGAGTTGGGTGCTGGAGAGGCTGCAGAGGAGGAAGACACAGGAGGAGGAGGAGGAGGAGGAGGAGGAGGAGGAGGAGGAGGAGGAGGAGGAGGAGGAGGAGGGGGAAGACACAGGAGGAGGAGGGGGAAGACACAGGAGGAGGAGGAGGGGGAAGATACAGGAGGAGGAGGGGAAGACACGGGAGGAGGGGGAGACATAGGAGGAGGGGAAAGACACAGGAGGAGGAGAGGGAAGACACAGGAGGAGGAGGGGGAAGACACAGGAGGAGGAGGGGGAAGACACAGGAGGAGGGGGATACATAGGAGGAGTAGGAAGACGGAGGAGGAGGGGGAAGACACAGGAGGAGGAGTAAGACATAGGGGGAGGGGGAAGACACAGGAAGAGGAGAAGACATAGGATTAGGGGGAATACACAAGACGAGGAGGAAGACAAAGGAGTAGGAGGAAGACAAAGGAGGAGGAGGAAGACACAGGAGGAGGAGAGGTGGAAGGTGGAAGGTGGAAGGAAGAGGAGACAAGGTAAGAGAAAGGAAGATAAGGAGGAGTGTGAGAGAAGAGGAGGAATGAGGAGGAGGAAGAGGAGGAGGAGGAATAAGAAAAATAGAAGCAGGAGAAATAAGAGGAGGGGAAGGAGGAAGAGGAGGAGGAGGAAGAGGAGGAAGAGGAGGAGGAGGAGGAGGAAGGAGTAGGAAAAGGAGGAGGAAAAGGAGGAGGAAAAGGAGGAGGAGAAAAAGGAGGAGGAGGAGGAGAAGGAGGAGGAGAAGGAGGAGGAGAAGGAGGAGGAGAATGAGGAGGAGAAGGAGGAGGAAAATGAGACAAAGCCTGGCCAAGAAGGACCCAATGGAGTAGATGGAAGAGGCGGGGAAGAAGAGAATGTCAAACAAATAAAGAAAGAAGATAAACAGAAGGAAAAAAACAAGATCAGGAGTAAGGCGGAAGGGGAGAAAGGAGAGCTAATTACCAGGGTAAGAACATAAGAACGTAAGAATGAAGGAGACTGCAAGAGACCATAAGGCCTACACTAGGCAGTTCCGTATCCGTCACCACTTGTCATCCCCATCCATAAAGTTGTCTAATCGTTTCCTAAAACAACTGGAGCTAATTACCAGGGTAAGAACATAAGAACATAAGAATGAAGGAGACTGCAAGAGACCATAAGGTCTACACTAGGCAGTTCCGTATCCATCACCACCTGTCATCCCCATCCATAAAGTTGTCTAATCGTTTCTTAAAACAACTGGTAGTTTCAGCGCTTACTACATGGTTACTAAGTCTATTCCATTCGTCGACCACCCTATTAGTAAACCAATTCTTCCCTATTTCCTTTTTAAATCTAAATTTGTCCAGTTTATAACCATTACTGCGATTCCTGCCCTGTTGTTTTAATATGATGACCTTGTTTGCATCACTCTTGTTAAAGCCTTTGATCCACTTGAACACCTCTATTAGAAATCGTCGAATACACATCTTCGGTAACTCCTCCGGTAGGACCAAACCCAACTGATTGTCTCGGGTTTCTTGAAGGAGAAACCAATAGTCCACAATCTTCTGGACTTTTGGAAAATTTCAAGAAAGAACTGATGGTGTTCCTGGTTCCAGAGGAACTGGGAAAAACACGTGATCCAGCCTCGTTTGCACCTTTAAGCAACCACAACACTGGAACATCGGTCCGTCTCCACGACTCCCGTGTCCCGGGTCTGCATGGACGCTACGCACGGCAAAGGTGTTGATTAGAGACCCATCATTTTTTTTTTTTTTTTTTTTTCCCATCAGCTTGGTAACCGACAATCCAACCATGTGACAAGTAGTACTGGATTAGATTATACTAGTAAGACACATTGTGCCTCACCTAGTAAGCAGTTACTAGAATCAAGGATAGCTGTGACCACAGCTCTATAAGATTCCATGAACCTTAGTACATGTTCACACCAGCGGTCACAGCCTCGCCGAAACCGCGGCGTTACCGCATAGTCAAAGAAAAACT
>NC_134792.1:55798539-55803539 GCF_046742065.1 Oratosquilla oratoria | reverse complement strand
TAACTATGATTCATTCATTTTCTACTAATTTATTTTTATTCATGTTTTTATTTTCTATTTATCTATTTATCTTTTAATTATGCATTTATTTAACTATTCATATATATTTATTTTTCTAATTATTTATCTATTTATATATCTATCCATTTGTGTGATTATTAATCTATTATCTATTTTGATTATTTATATGTTTCATTATTTATTAGATTTTTCAAATTATTCATTATTTTGTTCATTTATTTATTTATATATTTATCTGTTTACTCATTTATTTATTTGCTTGTTTGTTTTATTTCAGGAAATTCGGACGTCAATTTTCATTTGACAAACGCCATTAATGATGATAGTTAATGAAAAATCTCTCTCAGTTTCCTATCTTTTGTCTCTATTTCTTCTATCATTTGTAATCTATATTCTTCATTTCCTTCTCATCTTATTCTCGTTCGAATATCTGTTCCTATAGATCCTTCCAACAGATTGACAAATGTGATAGATTTGCTTCTGGTATAAAATCAGGTGCGTTTAATCCACCGAGGTTGGAAGGTGGGTGGGCACGAAAGCAATTATATATTGCTTTCTCAACGTTCTTTAGATATATTATTCTGGCTACCAACAGATGAATCTATTTAGTTTGTAATAATGGGAATTGGGGTTGCCTAGCAAAGGTATTAATCACGTTCCTTATTTTCTATATTTAATTTAATTTTATTAATTTATTTTCTATTTCATTTTTTTCTTTATTATATTATATATATATATATATATATATATATATATATATATATATATATATATATATATATATATATATATATATATATTTCCAATATCCTTTACCGATTACTGGCTTACTGATTACTATTCTCAGTCACCTATACTTAATCTTCTATCTTTCCTTCCTTCCTCTATCCCTTCCTCCCTTACTCCTTTCCTCCCCTCCTTCCTCCCTTCCTCATTCTCTCCCTCCCCTTTCCGATTGCGTAGTTTTGATATTTCCTTTCGATAGAAAATATTTTTTTTTGTATTATCTTCATAATGAAGGAATCAATCGATTTATTGTTATTTTCCATAGATTCTCTGCATAATATGGCATCACTTTAAACACGTGTCCCTCAAATTGATAAACAAAAAATTGCCGCATGCCAGACCTCATGATATCCATCTCTCCGAATCCTCTCACCACCGAGAGGACTGAGTCCGCAAGGCCAAACTGCGTTGGCGCCACCACGCAGCCCTTCTAAGTTACTGGAAGAGAATGGATGACAGCATCATAGATAACTGTCCAGAATGTAACACTTCACTAGATATTATACAACACATTATGGAAGGCTGCACTGCACACAATCATGCACGACAATAACACAGTAGTCTATAAGGGATTTGTGGAGGAAAAACCAGTTCCTTAGAGAGGAGACGGGACTGTTCGGCCAGACAACTGGGAGGTGACAACAACGACAATATTTACAACAACAATAACGATAACAACAACAGCAGTCTTCTCTCCTTGTCCTGATCCCTTCTGATCTTCACTCTTTCTTTCCCTTCTATCCTGTTCTTCCTTTTGTAGAGGAGCTGTAACACATACCACATTTCCATTATTAAGATTACAAAGTTATCATCTTGTCAGGAACCTAAGGCCTATGTCTGATCAGGTGATGCTGTTATCCTATACATGCTATCGTTTTCCTTTATTTAACCAATGAAACGTTTTATACTCTTAGAAACAGAAAACAGATACACTCATTTTCCAGTGTAAAGGGTCATTTAGACGGCCAAACGGTTTGACAAACCCGGTTTGTCAAACAAGTGTTTGACGTGATGTTTGACCGTGTGAATTGGGTATTTGGTTGTCAAACATGTTCGACAAACGTGTTTGACGACCAAATACCCCATTCACACGGTCAAACATCACTTCAAACACTTGTCTGACAAACCGGGTTTGTCAAACTGTTAGACCGTGTAAATGGCCCTTAAGGCGAGGCTATCCACGTGGATAAAAGTAGTGGTAAACTAGTCTGTAACAACAATATCTCGGCGGACAGGATTTGAACTCGGGTCCCCATAACTGTGTTTACCACGTCAATACTCAAACTTCTTCACCATTGAACCTAAGATTTGTTCAACTCTCCTCCTCTCTCTTTGAGATTCTATCTCACCTGTCTCCTCACTCTTCTTATGTTTTTCTTCATCTCTATTTACTTTCTCCTTCCTTTCCGCTCTCTTTATCTTCTTTCATTATTTCTTGGCCCTCTTCTTCCCCTCTAAATCTTTTATCTTATCATTCTCATCTTCCAACTCTGCCATAGGAATGGTGTTAACCAGTACCATGCCGGTCCCAAGCCCGGACAAAAGAGGAAGGTTGCTGTGACAGGTCTAGCAAACCGGCAGTGTAAAACATTTTTTGCTCGAGAAAGGCATAGGCAGCCTCGGAACAGACGGATACACAAGTTGAGGACCCAGAAAGAAAATGGACAAAGGACCAGAAGTGAAAGAAAAAGAGACCTACGAGGATAGAGACGCGTGGAGAAGTCTAGTGAAGAGCTGCCGCTGACAGGACTATGCCTACCAGGCGTAGGGTGAGGGAAAAAAAAAAAAAAAAAAAAAAAAGCTCATCTTCTCTTTTTCCTTTTTTTTTTTTTCTCTCTCGATATTCGACTCTTTCTGTCCCTTCCTAGTCATTTTCCTACTCTTTTTTCGATTTTGCTTTTTCTCTCCATTTCTCTTCTTACTCTTTTCGCTCAATTATCTCCATCTCTCTCCACCATCCCGTTTTACCTTCTCGTTCTCTCCTAGTCCTCCTCCATCCCGTTTCTGTCTCTCCAACACAAGTCTTACTTTCTCCCCTCTCATCCTGAATCTTGGTCATACATCTTCCATTTACCTCATCCTCCACCCATCTTCGACCCAGTCCCAATACTGGCCTCAACACGATCCTCAATTTTTTTTCGGAAAAAAAAATGAATAAACACAGAAAATAGATAGTAAATAAAATAAACAAATAAATAAATAAGCAAGAAGTGTATTTCTTAGTGTCTATTCATCCCTCAGCCTTAATCTCTCCATCATAGTCTTAATTCCTCTAACCATTCTCCCCTATTACGCCTTTTCTCCCCTTAACCTTTTTTATTTTGCCGCCATACCATCCTCACTCCCAAATCCTCATTTGCCCCTCTTCCTCCCTCCTCCTCCTCCTCCCCTCCTCCTCTTCTTCTCTCCTCTTCACATCCCTCGAGCTTTACCCTACGATGACAGGATTTCCCTAAACTGAAGAAAACCTACTGGGATTAAGAAAATAAATCCAATGAGACAAAGTCCCCCCAAACCGTCCAGAGAGCTTAATTGATGAAGCTTTTAACCCTTTAACGACAAGGATGTGGGGGGGGGGTGATTTTCTTTGAGTTAAACAGAACCAACTGGCGACAGACAGAATAAAATGATTCAGGAATGCAATATTTGACACGGTCATCCATGTAATGTATACATGCCTACACAACCAGTTCCATTGCTTTCCTACCTACTTCTTTATATACTTACCTATTTGCCTAGCTACCTCTCGCTACTTCTGCCTCCCCTCTTTCCCTCTCTGCCCCCTCTTTCCCTCTCCCTCCCTCTCTCTCTCTCTGCCCCTTCTCTCCTTCTCCAACCCCTCCCTCTCTGTCCCCTTTCTCTCGCTCTCCCTCCCGTCTCTCTCTCTCTCTCTCTCCCTCCCGTCTCTCTCTCTCTCTCTCCCTCCCGTCTCTCTCTCTCTCTCTCTCCCTCCCGTCTCTCTCTCTCTCTCTCCCTCCCGTCTCTCTCTCTCTCTCTCTCTCTCCCTCCCGTCTCTCTCTCTCTCTCTCTCCCTCCCGTCTCTCTCTCTCTCTCTCCCTCCCGTCTCTCTCTCTCTCTCCCTCCCGTCTCTCTCTCTCTCTCTCTCTCCCTCTCTCTCTCTCTCCTCCCTCTCTCTCTCTCTCCCTCCCGTCTCTCTCTCTCTCTCTCTCTCCGTCTCTCTCTCTGCCCGTCTCTCTGCCCGTCTCTCTCTCTCTCTCTCCCCTCTCTCTCTCTCTCTTTCTCTCTCTCTCTCTCTCCTCTCCTCTCTCCCTCCTCCTCTCCCGTCTCTTCTCTCTCTCTCCCTCCCGTCTCTCTCTCTCTCGCCCTCTCTCTCTCTCTCTCTCCCTCCCCTCTCTCTCTCTCTATCTCTCTCTCTCTCTCCCTCTCGTCTCTCTCTCTCTCTCCCTCTCGTCTCTCTCTCTCTCTCTCTCTCTCCCACTCCTCTCTCTCTCTCTCTCCCTCTCCTCTCTCTCTCTCGTGAAGTTTAGCTTTTTTTTTTTGTGTAATTTATTTACTTTTTCGTCGAACAATTACATTCATCCACGAGGGAATCCATTAACTCTCACAAGTCACTCACAAACAACTTCGGCGTATTACTCCTATAACTAGCTCTCACTCGTTACTCTCACTGCTAACTCTCACTGCTTCCTCTCACGACTCACTCTCAAACGTCAAGTTGCCTCACCGACTGGCTGGCTGGCTGGCTGGCTGGCTGCCTCGCCCGCCTCTCTCCCGCCTTGCCTCTCCTTTGCAAAACCATCTTGACTTCTTTTCCCGGTATTTTGGCGTACTCTCGCTCTCTTCCCCTCTCTTTGTTTCTCTCTTTCTGCTCTTCTTCCTCTCGCTCTTTCCTTGTTCCAAACTTTTATTTTCCTTCGTTTTCTCTCTCTCTCACTTGATCTCTCTCTCTCTCCGAACTTCTCTTCTTGTCTCCCGTTTCCCTTCCTCTCTCTCCTCTTCTCCCACTCTCTTCCTCCTCTCCTTCCCTGTTCTCTCTTTCCATCCAACTTTCTCTTTACTCTCTTCTTTCTCTCCTCTCTTGCTCTTGCTCTCTCTCTCTTCTCCTTCCCTCCCATTTCTCTCTTTCCTCCTCTCCTCTCTCTTTATTCTTCTCTCTCCTCCTCTCCCTCCTTCTCCTTCTCTCTTTATCTTCTTCCTCCTCCTCTCTTCCTTCTCCTCTCCCGAACTTCTCT
>NC_134792.1:55776039-55793539 GCF_046742065.1 Oratosquilla oratoria | reverse complement strand
AGCTTGTATCAAATTCTTTTTGTCCTTCATATTGAATGAGGGATATGATGTAACCTGCTCCACAGGAAAATAACTGCTCTCAACCTTTTAGATACAGTCCTATAACCCTGATTTCCTTTTTATTTAATTATATAATATATTCTTAACAATAAATTATATACGTACGTATACCAAGGCTTTTTCCCCCTTCTAAGGGAGGTAGCCAAAAAGGGAAAGGCATAAAAACACTCCCACCCATTTCATCCCTAAATACACTCCACACCCCTCCCACCCTCCCTCTCATCTGAGCACCTCTGGATGACGGGTCATCCCTGCACCCTGCCCACCGCCTGGGTCAGAAGCAGTGTCGCAAGACACAGCACATCCACAGCAAGGCCGCTTCATTTAATCGGCGACCCCCCCTCTCCGTCCCCCCTTGCATATAAGGAGAGGACGGGGAGAAATCCCTTCGGGCTGCGTCAATTTTTACTCACACATACTTCACCCCCCCCCACGCCCCCGCCCATTCCTACTCATGCAATCACATCATCATCCATATTCAACAATTCTCCACTCACCTCTGTCTTCGTCCTCTCCCAATAAATTAATGAATAATTGATAATTAATAAACAAATAAACAATAAATTAATTAATAGTTATATAATATATTCTTAACAATAATTCTATGAAACGTTCTTCTACTAAAGTTCTCTAGTTCCCTTCAAGATTCCCGCAAATGATGCTCTAGTTAAAATATTCTAACTGCTGTCTCATGGTCGTCCTTTTTGGGAATTTTGCGCTAATTTTATCCAAAGCGTTTTGTTGAGTTTCACACATCCGTTTGATCTCTACTCGGCACTGGCACGATAACTGTCTCTCTCGTTCTGTGTCTTCCTTTCCGTTGTAGACGGTCATTGCCCTTCGCTCAGATTTATATCCTTAAGAGTCTCCAACTGAGTTGTGTCAAATTGTAAGAGCAACATTTTATGTGTGTGTGTGTGTGTGTGTGTGTGTGTGTGTGTGTGTGTGTGTGTGTGTGTGTGTGTGTGTGTGTGTGTGTGTGTGTGTGTGTGTGTGTGTGTGTGTGTGTGTGTGTGTGTGTGTGTGTGTGTGTGTGTGTGTGTGTGTGAGAGAGAGAGAGAGAGAGAGAGAGTGAGAGCCAGTGTATTGAAATAATATAATGCTTGTTCACTATAGTTAAATTTAATCATGAGTGATTGTTACTTTGAATGTCATGTTAATATTTTTTTCAGAATTTCACTATAGGCAGGGACGGCAAGAAATGCAAGACTGGAACATAATACTAAGGCCAGGCATTCATCAATGGGAGGAATGGCGTAGCCGACCGTAGCTCGATGGATCCGCGTCCGTCTGGTAACTGCGCGGGGATTTCGGAGTCAGTTCAAACCCTGGCTGCAACGTAGAGGTTAAGAATGGAATCCAGTCTGAGTGATAGCCACCGACCGCTGCTCGCTTCGGAGCTGAAGGGATTTGGACATCACTGTGCTGCATCAGGTTCCTCCAGGTATCGCTACTGATGTGGCTGTAGCGTGGACACCGACTTTGCGTTCATGTATGAACTGTTCAGGAGTACCTACATGGTCGAGGTCCGAACGAGGAGCAACTCCTTAAACCGCGAAAAATAATAAATAATAATATAGGAAGCTCGTTGGTTCTGAAGGAGTTGTAGTCTGTTTATGTTTGCGCCCTCCGTACCTTTTTATCATCATCATCATCACTATCAATCATTATCATCATCATCATCATCATCATCATTATCATCATTATCATCATTATCATCATCATTATCATCATTATCATCATCATCATTATCATCATTATCATCATTATCATCATTATCATCATTATCATCATTATCATCATTATCATCATTATCATCATTATCATCATTATCATCATTATCATCATCATTATCATCATTATCATCATTATCATCATTATCATCATCATTATCATCATCATTATCATCATCATTATCATCATCATTATCATCATCATTATCATCATCATTATCATCATTATCATCATTATCATCATTATCATCATTATCATCATCGTCATCATAATCATCATAATAATCATTATTATTATCATTATTATATTTGTCTCCCACTGTCGGAAAATAAGATTAGAAATAAATACATCTGTATATTTCGACCACTTTCTGTGGTCCTCTTCGGCAGATAAGTGGCCGAAATATACGGATACATTTATTTTTAAATTTATTTGTCGATACTGGGAGACAAGTCGTATTTTACTAATGTGCTACGACACTACTTTTCTCTGATTATCATTATACATTTTTTCTAGTCAAGAATACGGTGCTAATGGCTTTGTGAAATACGGTAGAGGTAAAATTCTTTCTTGTGGTGTCAGATTTTAGTCCGGCTTTTAGTGAAGTCTTGTGTATATCAACAATTGATATAAAATGATCATAACTTTCTATTGTTTCAAATATAATACATAGTTTAAAGCACAATACAGATTAGACTGAAGTACTATCAGTGAACATCTTATGAAGGCAAAATTTCAATACACTGATTATTATTATTATTATTATTATTATTATTATTATTTTTTTTTTTTTTTTTTTTTTTTTTTTTTTTTTTAATGACATGTCTAAACGGAACATTCTACGTCCACACTTAAAATTTTGGGTTCAGATGTACGCCATGAAGTGTACAAAAACTGTAACATACAAAATACAGAGGAGATATCTGCAGTTCTATGCAAACAAGAAGCAAGCTAAATTTAGTATAATGCGTATAACCAAAATACATTTGTATCGTATAATTTAAAGATGACAGTACGACGATAGATGTAACATACAAAATACAGAATATGTTAGTGCATACGAGAAAGGATGAAACTAAAATTAGGTTAACATATCATGAAAATACATTTGCATACCATCAAGTTTTCGGCATAAAATTTGCCTTACGGTTAGGATACAGTATGCAGACAAAACACAGCACCCGTTGCACATAAAACAGAAAGGAAGGAATTGCAAAGCACAAAATCCAGGATACAGTATACAGAGGTTACAAAATACAGCCAGGGGGGGAAAAATCTTTCAGTCCAACCTTTGCAGTTGAACGAGACGTCCAGCTTTTGTGCAGGACAAGAAGAGGAGGAGAAGAACGAGGAGGAGGAAGAGAGGAGGAGGAGGAGGAGGAGGAGGAGGAGGAAAGAGGTAAAAGGATGGACGTGAGGCGATGCAGAATCTCTGTGGGAGGAAAGGGAATGAATGTAATGAAGAGGGAGGAAAAAGAAGAAAGAGAAGAGGAAAATGTTGATGAAAATGGAGAGTCTAGTATGGATGGAAGTAGAGGAGGAGGAGAAGGATAGGAATAAAGAAAGGGAAAGAAGAGAGGGAGAGGAAACAAAAGAAACAAAAGAAAAAAGGACACAAAGATGGAAGGCACCAGATAAGAATAAAAGGAGGAGGAGGAGGAGGAGGAGGAGAAGAAGGAAGAACGACGGGAGGAAAAATTGAAGAGGATAATGGCAAGACACAGATATCATCTATTTCTGTAAGATGGGTCATGTTTGTCAATTGGTTGGCAACTCTAATTAAGAAATCACGAAGACGTCCTGTAACGTATTTCAGCCCTTCGTGTTTATTTCCTTTTTTGTTTAATTATGTATCTATTCATTCATCTATCTTATTCATTAATTGTTTAACGTTTTATTTATTTGTATATTCGTTTATCTATTTATTTTTACTCATTCGTTTGTATGTATGTTTTTATCACTGTAGTTATTCATTTATTCATTTACATATCTGTTCTCTTATCTTTTTATGCATTTATTTGATTATTCATTTACCTCTTTTCATTTGTTCATTTATTCTTTATTTGCCTATTCAATTATTCATTCTATTCATTTACCTATATATCATTTATTTGTTCCTTTGTTGCTAGTTGTTTGAGTAGCTCCACTACCTCAAATTACTAAAGTTAACTAGCCTTCCTTTATCGAACATGAAGGCCAAAAGCATCATTCAGATTAATGGAAGCATCATTACCACCTAAGAAAAATCACTGATCACGTGTCTAGGTAGATCCTTGTCTAAAGAGTTCAGAGCCATCATTCCCAATTCTAGTATCTCTCAGTTACCTACTTGCATACTGCATGTGTGAATAGGCAAATGTATATGTGTACATGTATGTACATAAAATTATTTGTATGATATTCGCTGTTACAAGCGATTCACTTCAGATATGTATGTATATATCAATGTGTATGTATATATGTATACATATACGTATATATTTTCATATATGCATATAAAATGTATTCATGTATATGTGTATATGTATGTACATATAATTATTTGTATGATATTCGCTGTTACTAGCGATTCATTTCAGATATGTATGTGCATAGCAATGTATATCTATATGTATATATATACGTATATATTTACATATATGTATATAAAATGTATTCATGTATATATATCACATTTAAGAATGATTGGAGCGCTTATACTAAACATTAAAGAGTACATAGTAATTAATCAATTCTGAAGAAATCGGGACTAAAAGAAACTTCAATTTTCTACAGTTGGAGCCACAATGAAATCCTAGGCTTTCGATGAACTGAACTCAACTAAAGACATTAAATCAAAAGCCTACTAAACGCCCCAAAGGGAAAATTTTCACAAGATCTTCCCAATGGAAGTACTTAAATGTAAATCCTAAATCCACAGAGAAACTTCCAGCAGTTTGGAAGATAGTTCGAGAGGAATTGGAAGCTATGTAGACAGACGTGCATGTAAGATCAGTATCATTGTGAGACTCGCCTACAGATATTGAGCCCTGGAGGTAAGCGTCATCTTCGTTTCCTATCCCTCAAAATCATTCAGAAATACTTAGGAACTGTCGATAGTTTTCCTTTTTTTCAAATAAAGCAATCTAATGACATAGATGGTTCTTGGTGATGGTGGAAACTATATAATCCCATGTAAACACTTTATAGTCACAACTTAGAAGAACTCAAAACCCCTTCAGAAGCTCAAACTCCAGATTTTGTGATGCCATTCATGGAGATGACTTTAAATTGGTCCTTCCAAGCCTTCTAGTGGCCAAAAGGAACAAAGAAATAATAGAAAGACTGAACACCAAGACACATGAAAACAACGAAAATGCGCAGGCTTTTTTGACAGGTAAGAAATTCTTTCACCAAAATATACTTGATGACTTTAAATATATCTGGGCTACTGGGATATTTCTGGAGCATTTCAATATATCTCTTTAGAAAGTGATCTATTCTGCTTAGGATATTTGGGTTAAAAGATATTAAAAAATATCGCTATCCGACGAACTCAATTTGGTTAAATGTAAGGGTATTTCTTATGGCTAAAGCCAGACGAATTTATTCAATTTAGAGAAACTTCTTGTCTAAATTACGTCAAGCTTTTCCCCCCAGAAAATTATCCTGAATAGAGTCTAGAATATCTGTACTGAAATCTCAATTCGTCAGACTTTTTATTACGGAACCATCTGGAAGTTTATAATCACTGTCTTATCCACCTATCCCTAAGCTAAAGAAGTAGGTAGAAACAACTTTGCCAACCGTGTGGTTAATGAATGGAATAAACTTCCTGCACAGGTAGTGCAATGTAGTTCAGTTCGAAGCTTTAAGAATCATTTAGATAAACACCTAAGCAAGATGCTGTAATGATTATAATTTATTTTATATTATTTGTTCTTGTTTTGTTATCATTTGTCTGTCTGATTTTCATTTATTATTAGTTATATGTTGATTTATTATTATTTACTATTTACCTGTTTATTATTTAACTATACCTATGCATTTATTTATTTTATTTGTTATTTACATTATCATATAGTTTTTATTTATCAGTGATTTTTTTTCGCATCCGACCTAGATATGGACCAAAAGGTCTCCTGTCGGCATGCTCCGCTTTTGTAATCCTTTGTAAAGATTCACAGAATCTGTGTTGAACAGCAGGACTGAGCCTGAACTGTACCTTCTACATCGTCGACAAAAATTAATAAGATGTTTATGTATCAAAACTGAAATATCTAAGGAGTTATATTACGACTCCTCTTGATCCCAGACCAGACACTTCCGAAGAATAATACGATTTACGGAAATTTCGTTTGTATTGAGGAATGCTTCAGTTAAATGTCAACAACTTATAGTTTGGAAATAAACTCATCTGCTGGGATTCGAACCCCCGCCAGAGCGGAATGCTTCGTATAAAGCGAGGACTGTACCGCCTGTACTACACTGACCCTTCAAAACAGAACGAATTAGTTCACGGACTAATCATTCTGCCAAGGGCACTCGTGTAGAATGATTAGTCCGTGAACTAATTCGTTCTGTTTTGAAGGGTCAGTGTAGTACAGGCGGTACAGTCCTCGCTTTATATGAAGCATTTCGCTCTGGCGGGGGTTCGAATCCCAGGAGATGAGTTTATTTCCAATTGTCAAAATTACACAAAAAATTATAGTTTCCCATGTTGTTTCGTATACATAATATCCCACACTGCGGGGTGGTTAAGCATGGTGGGAAAAGAATCCTCACCTTCTTTCATTCCGACCTCACTCATCATCTTCAATCGTTCCGGCTTTACAAAGGTTTACAAAGGCGGAGCATGCTGATAGGAGACCTTTTGGTCCATAACTAGGTCGGATGCGAAAAAAAAGATAAATAAATAAACAAACAAAAATATAATAATATAGATAATAACAAATAAGATAAATAAATGCATACATACAGATGAACAATAAACAAACTGGTAAATAGTAAATAATAATGAATTGATATATAATAATAAATGTGAATCAAGAAAATAATAATAAACAGACAAATTATAACAAAACAAATAAACAAATAATATAGAATAAATGACAGTCATTACAGCATCTTGCTTAGGCGTTTATCTAAATGATTCCTAAAGCTTCGAGCTTTAAACCCTGATGTCATTACAGCACATTAGTTTCTCAGCAATACTAACATTCGCCCATTGAGCACCCCTTTCATGAAGTAGATCCTCTCCTTTATTTATATAACCTTCCTTCGCCCACACACATTTTCTCTTGATTGGCATCCCGACCACGTGCCTTTCATAAGTGACCCCATCCATCTACCTCCCCCTTGATCTGTCCCTTTCTCTCTCTCTCTCTCTCTCGGTACCACATATTCATGAATCCTTCTAAGATGGCACCAGGTGCAAGATCTTTCTGTCAACTTTGAGCAACTTTCATGTAGTTTTTCATATATGGAGGGGCGGCTACTAGAATCTGCTCCTTTTCCCCTCCTCCTCCTTACATTCGGTGACACAGAAGGAGGTCGACATGAGAGACAAAGAGCCCAGCTTTCCTTTCAGTCGAGGACCACATGATCGTTGATAACTACTGTGGGATGACGAGTTACAAGTAAACGGAACTCAAAGCTACAATTTTTTTTGTGTATTTATACATATATATACTTACGAAATGTGTATGCGTATGTGCATATGTATATATAAATTATGTACATGTGTATATGTATATGTATGTTTTATGCGTATGTATACATGTGTATATATAAGTATATGCATATGTGTATGTGTATGCGTATGTATATATGTATGTTTGTATATACAGTGTGTATGTATGTCTGTATATACAGTTACCACACACAATCGGTAAGCATAGGTCAAAATGCAACACTTCACCGGAAGTTACATCGCTGCGTCTATTAGTCATTAATCTGTTTGATTGATATAAAATCGAAACCAAAAAAAGAAGAGGGGAGCGGATCAGAAGGAAAGAAAACGGAGAGACGAAGAAAAGGAAGAGCAGAGGCCGAAGAGCGAAGGGGGAAAAATTGCTTGGCGTTTTTGCTGCTTGGGTCCGAAAGGTCCAGGGTTGTGGTCGATGGAGGATGGAGGATGGAGGATGGAGGGTGGAGGATGGAGGGTGGAGGATGGAGGATGGAGGATGGAGGATGGAGGATGGAGGATGGAGGATGGAGGGTGGAGGATGGAGGGTGGAGGATGGAGGGTGGAGGATGGAGGGTGGAGGATGGAGGATGGAGGGTGGAGGATGGAGGATGGAGGGTGGAGGATGGAGGATGGAGGATGGAGGGTGGAGGATGGAGGGTGGAGGATGGAGGATGGAGGATGGAGGATGGAGGATGGAGGATGGAGGATGGAGGGTGGAGGATGGAGGATGGAGGGTGGAGGATGGAGGATGGAGGGTGGAGGGTGGAGGATAGAGGATGAAGGGTAGAGGATGAAGGGTGGAGGGTAGAGGATGGAGGATGGAGGATGGAGGATGGAGGATGGAGGATGGTGGAGGATGGAGGATTGAGGATGGAGGATGGATGGTGGAGGATGGAGGATGGAGGATGGAGAGAGTCGAGTGGCCAGGAGGAAGGATGGGGAAGGAGTAAGCCAGTGGACGATGAGGAGGATGTATCGTGTAAGGATGGTATGCCTCACGATAACAGCTGACGATTGCTTGTAAGAGGATGTAAGCGAGGTTATATGCGGGAGTAATTCAATGGAAGAGGATGAAGAAGATGTTTTGCGGACACAAGTAACTGGAGGAAATAGTGTTGATGGAACTATCCTTGACAGAGTAACGACGAATTGGAACAGGAACAAGGAAATCATGGTACTGTGGGTAATGAATGCAGGATTAAGCAGAAGTTGATTGCACAAAGATGTGTGTTGGTTTGGTAGAGATTGAGTGCGAGTGAAGGGAGGAATGGGCTGAATATGGGAGATCAAATTTGGGGAAGGAAATTCGCGAAGTCAAAGAGGTTTTCTTGAAATAGAAGGGTAATGAGTGAAACTTAGGAATAGGATAGATGGTGGGCTTGATGAAGAATGTGAACAAAAGGAAGATTAGATTATGCGAGAGGGAAAAAGAGGTTTCTCTTGCTATCTTCTTCGTTTCTCTCTTCTTCTCTTTTCCTTTCTCTTCTGTTCTTCTTCTCTTTTTCTTTCTCTTTTCTTCTTCTTTTCTCTTTCTTCTCTTTTTCTCTTTGTTTTCGTTCCATTGTTCTCCTCTTCTCTTTCTTTTTCCCTTCTTTTTCTTTCTACTTTTCATTTCTCTTTTTCTCTTTCTCTTTTCATTTCTCTTTTTCTCTTTCTTCTCTTTTCACTTCTCTTCTTCTCTTTCTTCTCTTTTCCCTTCTCTTTTTCTCTTTCTTCTCTTTTCACTTCTCTTTTTCTCTCTCTTCTTTTCCCTTCTCTTTTTCTCTTTCGTCTTTCCCCTTTTTTCTTTCTTCTCTTTTCCTTTTTTCTCATTTTCTCTTTCTTCTCTTTTCCGTTCTCTTTTTCTTTCCTCTTTTCTCCCTTCCACTTTTCATCTTTTCTTCCGTCTTCCCCTTCTCCTAATTCCTTTTCCTCTACCTCCCTCTCTCCCTCTATCTCCCTCTAACTCTCTCTCTCTCTCCCTCTAACTCTCTCCCTTCCTCTACCTCTCTATCCTTCTCCCTCTCTATCTCTCTACCTCTCTCTTCCATTCCATCTCCACCTCTCTTTCCCTTCATCTCTCTCTCCGTCTATTTACCTCCCCTCTCTCCCTCTGCTTCTCTCTCCCTCTCCCTCCCTATCTCTCTACCTCTCTCTTCCATTCCATCTCCACCTCTCTTTCCCTCTCTCCGTCTATTATCTATTCATACCTTGATTCTCAAAATGGTGAAATTTTTCATTTATTTCAAGAGAATGAAAGCACGTAAAAGCCTTAACCAGGTGGCCTCCTTTACATATTTCATACTGGCTTTTACTAGGTAATTCCATGTCCCTGTAGGTAGCTTCGTTTCTGAGATTGTTACGACTTTCTCGATGAATTAGTTTACCTTTAGTGACGTGACTTGTACATTTCGTCTTAGCTTTCTCGGGGTACTCGTTATCTGAAATGTGGTTTTCAGACAACAGACGTTCAGGAAATGGAGGTAAGGATTAATGGAATAAAAGATAAACACAGAAAGCTGAAGTATAATGAGACAAATAAAGAATCTGTTCTGAAAAAAAGAAATATGAAGGGTGGGCATTCATGGGAGGAAGGAGAGATCGAGTATATTTCGTAGAGGCCTAGTGGAGGATTGTGGAGGGCTGTGGCAGCTGAGTGAATGGAGGGGGAATCGGAAAAGTGGAGGGCGAAGCTGGAGTATTATGGATTAATCGAGAGGAAGAAAATGGAGGTGGAGGGTAAGTGAAAAAATGGAGGCCGGATCAAGGAGGGTTATGGGTGGAGAGATTGTGGAGGATGGAGGATACAGATTGTGGAGGATGGAGGATATAGATTGTGGAGGATGGAGGATATAGATTGTGGAGGATGGAGGATATAGATTGTGGAGGATGGAGGATATAGATTGTGGAGGATGGAGGATATAGATTGTGGAGGATGGAGGATATAGATTGTGGAGGATGGAGGATATAGATTGTGGAGGATGGAGGATATAGATTGTGGAGGATGGAGGATATAGATTGTGGAGGATGGAGGATATAGATTGTGGAGGATGGAGGATATAGATTGTGGAGGATGGAGGATATAGATTGTGGAGGATGGAGGATATAGATTGTGGAGGATGGAGGATATAGATTGTGGAGGATGGAGGATATAGATTGTGGAGGATGGAGGATATAGATTGTGGAGGATGGAGGATATAGATTGTGGAGGATGGAGGATATAGATTGTGGAGGATGGAGGATATAGATTGTGGAGGATGGAGGATATAGATTGTGGAGGATATATATTGTGGAGGATGGAGGATATATAATGTGGAGGATGGAGGATATAGATTGTGGAGGATGGAGGATATAGATTGTGGAGGATGGAGGATATAGATTGTGGAGGAAGTATTATATATCGTCTCTGATCGTTCAAAGTATTGTATTTCGTTTATCAGCATTTATATTCTTTAGGAAAATCTCTTATTGAGATTAGATATTATAGTGGAACTATATGATAAGGTGGTAAATGTGGGTTAATCAATTGCGAGGGAAGAATGGAGACATGATGCAATTGACCTGGTTTAAGAACATAAGAATGAAAGAGACTGAAAGAGACCATAAGGCCTACACTAGGTAGTGCCATGTCCATTACCACCTATCATCTCAACCAATAAAGTCGTCTAACCGTTTCTAAAACAACCGATAGTTTCAGCGTGCTCTACGTGGTTACTAAGTCTATTCCATTCGTTAACTACTCTATGGGTAAACCAGTTCTTGCCTATTTCATTCTTAAATCTAAAATTTTCCAATCTAGATATATTATTACGAGTCCTGTCATGTTGTCTTAATATGATGACCTTGCGCTTAGAGTCAAGAGATCACGTTCTAAGGTGTTTAGGGTTATCGTATGGAGAGGAAGTAAAGAGTACTGGTGATCGCTTTCCTAAAGCAATCTGTAAGAAAATCATTGTTTGTGGAGGAAAATGAAGAAGAAAGTGGCCACAAAACGTTGAGTAACATTAGGTGCATTAGGAAGACAACATTAGTAGAGCAGTGGATTCCAGGGGAGAGAATCTTGAAAACATCGAAAACCAGCATCTATATGAAGACAGGATCAGATGGAGGGGCTATATACGGCAGAACGACTGACAAGCTTTAATCTTTAACAGGAGACTGGTAAGAAAGGTAAGAAAGGAAGACGGGAACAGAATTGTAGTATAGGTTGCATATTCGTAGTTCTTGGAGGATGGACTGTGTGTTGTCGCCGGAGATGTCCATCCATCCCAAACACGGAACATGTTCGGTTGTCCCAGACACGCCAGCTGGTTTAGAAAACTTGTTACAACATCGGAAGATAACATGACTATTTCATATTAACAAAATGTGGCAATAAGAGATCAATCTTAGACCAGATTGTTCAGGGATTAACATTTACTGGCATATCCACTGCAGTAAAGCAATGTATATAAATTGGCATTAATTTTTGCACTAAGAAGCGCTGTTGGCACGCAGTGATCTGCAAATCAAAGAATCTGGTACAGTATCTAAGGTTGCCAACACCTGGGCTAATGAATGTAGAGAAAGGTTTTATATATATATATATATATATATATATATATATATATATATATATATATATATATATATATAGATAGATAGATAGATAGATAGATAGATACATAGATAGATATACATAGATAAATAGATAGATGCATAGATGGATTGATAGATGAGTAAGCAGATAAAATCAATAAACTTCTGTACTTTGTTGTAGTGGATCATTGTGTAAAGACGCTGTTATGGCTAACTGTAGACTATTTATTAAGTGAAGTGTGTGCTTTAGCTTCAAGTGAACCAATCTAGTTATCCTTTCATCAACCGAACGAAATCGTCTGAAACTTTCCCACAACAAAATTTGAACTACAACGTTCTAGTGAAATAAAGGTTTACTTGTCACTATAGACCATACTATACGCCATTGGACGAGACGTTCTATGGAGATTCGAACACAGAGGACAATCTTGCGAGAGGTGATTGGTGCCCAACACCTGGCGTAGGATCTGGAAGACGTCTCAACCACCAAGGTGTTGTTTGCGTCACACCTCTAAGCCAGGTGCTCGCGAGTTGGGTATATACCCAATCAAGTGCCCACGCTTTTAAGGACGGTAATACAAACCCGTCAACTTGACCAGTTCCTAAACACTTTTATTTCTTTTTTATCGTTCTGAAACCCAGGTGTTGTAATGGGCTCGAGAAATCAGGGCGGTGATTCCATCGACAAGTGTCCGGCTTCGTTATGGACCAAATGGTCCCCTGGAGGAGGTCTTTGGCCTTTGTGATTCATTCATTACTGAAACAAGAAGCCAATAAATCAAATGAACTTCCTGCGAAGGTATATGTTATAATAGACGAGACAAACACCTTTGTCTATACTTCTATGTTTATGAACTGTCTATACTTCTATGTTTATGAGCTTTTTGAGAAGGTAATATGTTGAGAGATTTGATAAGGCAAACACCACTCCATACTTCTCCGTGCATCTGATTTTGACGATAAATATGAAAACAGAACACATCAAGAGCTTCATTGAAATATGATCTGCTACCCTTTATTAGACAAAGCAATTGGGCAGCCCCAAAAGAAAAAGTCAATATATATGGACACAGATTGATGGATTTAACCTATACATTTTCAATTTGTATCTACTTACTCCATCTTAATAGCGAGTTTTCCTTGATATTAATGTATTTAAGATATTTTCCTGTTACTAAACCCTCTACACATCAGGATCACAGTCATGTAGGCTTCCGGGAGAAGGAGGCTTAACACTTTGTGGTTAAAGATTAAACCTTCAACTGAACGTGTTCTGGGGTTAACTAAAGCAATGATTAACGTAGTTTGTTACCGAACTGCAAACGTCAGTACGTCGCAAACGCATCAAACCTTCGAGAATTTGTCTCTCGAGTTTAAACTCGCTTCGTGAATTTCTTGCTTTTCGTAAACTATGTGGTCAACCAATGTCTCTCATAATCTCTTTTCGTATCAGGTCTCTGGTATTACTCTCTGGCAATTTTCTAAAAGAAATTATTCATCTTCACGAAAAGAAACTAGCTTTGTGGTATTCAGGATAACTAAGAAGACGTCACACAAGATTAGTTTAAACTAGATATATCCTACCTCTTTGAGAGGAAACGACATTTCAGTTTAATAAAAAAAGATTTGACTACAGTTAGAGCAAGTTTAAGGAACACCAATTTCTAGCGAAGTAGAATTCTACTTGGGCAAATTTGCAATTCAGAAAACCTTCGACGTGAAATTCCTAAACACTTTAGGGCTTTGGAATTCGGAAATCAGAATTTGGAATTTGGAATTGGACGCTATGGTAATCATCCCAGCAAGATGTACAGTGTGTGTGTATACATGTATGTATGAATAAGTGTGTATACATGCGTACATGAACGAAATCCAGGATGGTTTTGCTAAACGTGCAGGACTTGTGATGTACATATATTACCCTTCCGGATGAGAGCTCAGGATTTGATCTGCCTGATGTTTAATGCTATGCCCTTACACACACACACACACACACACACACACACACACACACACACACACACACACACACACACACACACACACACACACACACACACACACACACACGAACACACACACACACACGAACACACACACACGAACGCGTACATACACACATGTGCATCACCTTGCTCAAGTAGGATAGTAACAGTTTGTATTACGAGTAAAACCCACATAAAGCCGGAGCACGACACGAACCAAGGACTTCAAGGGAATGAATTCAAGACACTAACCACTTGGGCGGGGAGTTGGGGTGTGTGTGTGTTTATAAGGTCATAGCATTAAATAGGTGGGTCATACGAGCTCTGAGCTCTCTTCCGTGATCGAAATATCTCCCGATCACGAGCTCCAACTCGTATGACCTATCTATGGGTGAATGCTACACACACACACACACACTCACACACAAACTCCCGCACACACACACACACACACGAAGCGCAGCGATACTGAAATAATTTCAGCCCTGGGCAGGATTCGAACCACGACACACACACGTACCACACATACGAACACACACACACGAACACACACACACACGAACGCGTACATACATGTGTGTGTGTGTGTGTGTGTGTGTGTGTGTGTGTGTGTGTGTGTGTGTGTGTGTGTGTGTGTGTGTGTGTGTGTGTGTATTCATTTGGTCTTTGGATCACGTGTTGGACTCGTGATCGACAGCTATTTCCCTCCTGGAAGAGAGCTCAGAGCTCGTAGGTCCGATCTATGGGTAATGCTATGACCTTTCACACACACATACACCCCCAACTCCCCGCCCACGAGAGTCAGAGTAACGACTCGAAGCGCATCGGTACCGAAATCATTTCGGCCCTGGGCAGGATTCGAACCTAGAACTGCGGGCCACTGTTGTGGCAGTTCAGTGCTCTACCAACCGCGCCACCGAGTGTGAGTGTGTGTGTGTGTGTGTGTGTGTGTGTGTGTGTGTGTGTGTGTGTGTGTGTGTGTGTGTGTGTGTGTGTGTGTGTGTGTGTGTGTGTGTGTGTGTGTGTGTGTGTGTGTGCGTGCGTTTATCAACACCCTTAACAGGGAAAGATGTACATGAATGGCTTACATGTTAGCGAGCCCGGTCCGCCAAAGTCACACAATCCCACACTAATAACAACAAAGCGTGGTTAAGACTTAAAGTGAAATCAAACAAAGCTAACGAGAGCCAAAACTATTATGAGCAAAGCTTTACAAATCCTGTCGATATTGATAAAGCGAAGACCAAAACAGCCAAGCCTTACATTGAATAAGATCCTTCCCTTAGATAGAGGATTTGAAACTGAAACCAAAGGTTCAACCCTGGGGTCACTCTCGAATGAACGAAAATTCTTAAAATCAATGACAATAAGGCTAGATTATCTTGAAACGAGATAAAGTTATCAATTGACAAGGAGTTTATAGATAATTTGTAGGCATCAGAATAAAGTATTTTGTACGTTAATGACTATGCGAGAGGTGGTTCCTTGATGTGCGCGCACACACACACACACACACACACACATTATATATATATATATATATATATATATATATATATATGTATGTATATACATATATATATATATATTATATATGCGCAAGGTAACCACAATGAAAAGAAACGACCTGAGCAGAGCGCTTTCGTGTATTACACCCAGTGCAGAATACATAGAATACAAACATAATATACAGTAGGGAAAAGGGGACGTGAACACAAGGGATCCGTTTGTCAAATATATATATATATATATATATTATATATAGATATATATATATATGTATATACATATACCTGCGCAATCATATTCAGTAAGAGAACAAGAGAGATAGGAAGGAAAGAGGAAGAGATGGAGAGAATCCTTAAGAGAAAGCTGAGGACGAACGGATGAAGAGGAAGAGAAAACGGAGTTGTCTCATCATCCGCCTCAACCGTGTTTGTTGCCAGACTTCCGCCGCGACCATTTGATCCGTAGAAAGTTCGAGAAAGTTTTCTTTTCATTCTATTTCATTCATCTACTTAAGCATTCATTTGTCTATTCATTCGTCTATATGTATTCTATTATCTTACTGGTTGCCCTGATGGAGAATCTCTCCTAGTGCTTTGAGTACACAAGTTTCTCATCGATGATGGGCGCTAAAGAATATTATTATCATTATTATTATTTCTTTCCAAGAAGGGGCAGAACGCGTGGGGTCGCCGATTAAGTGAAGCGGCTATGCTGTGGATGTACTGTGTCTTGCTGCATTGCGTCTGACCCAAGGGAAGTTGGTGGATGCAGGTATGACCCGTCATCCATGAGGAGCTGAGATGGGAGGGGGTGGTGGAGGGGAGTGGAATGGGAGTGGAATGGGAGTGGAATGGAAGTGGAATGGGTGGGAACAGGTACGCGCCTCTGACTTGGCTACCCCCCTAATAAGGGGGAAAATCTCTTGGTATATAAATAATTATTCTATTTTTATTTTGGGGGCGGGGGGGGGGTCGTCTTTAACCATAAAAGAATTATGTGTGGCCCTGGTCCGTAGGGGTGTTACTAAAGTTCATAGAATACTTACTGCATAATAATTATGCTGTCAGCATACTATACAGCGTCTGATTACGAGAAATTATTATATTCATTGCATTTAGGATCAACTAAAGTTGACAAGGTCGAGATGGTTTGAACGAAGCTGTCCACGTGGGGATTGCTGTAAAAAAAAAAAAAAAAAAAAAAAAAAAGATGGGTCGGAGGTTTGCATGGAAGCTTGTCGAGGTGGTGGTCTATAGTACCAAAATTGAAACCTACTATGCATTGTCATGGTGTTTAATGTCATCACTACCTCATTTATCTTCATTTCCGAAATACATCTACTTCATCTCTGTGGTCTTTCTGAGGTCCTAAAAGCATCAAAATTATTCCTGATCGGGACTTTGGAACACAGAGAGCATACGTCGACCAATTACACTGCTTAAACTGAGTTACAAGACTCGAACCAAAGACCCATTGAGACATCATCCGGGTTCCCTACTAGCGCGGCCGCGACTGCCCTAATTGTTGGTAATCCAGTATGTGTTTGTTATAAAGCAGTAATTGCCTCTATATATTGTTTGTTTTTAATTGAACAGGTTAATTGAGAATATTTATTATGGGTCGGAAGTTTTTGTCATTGCAATCTATGGCATTTTTTGTAGAATTTGATTTATTTTTTTGTAGTACGTTTAAACATGAGGAATGGTATCTAAGCATTATATACTATGCACATGGAAAATATACCTTAAATTATTATCAAACAAAATTCAATTACAGCAATGGTATTTTAGCATTATATACTATGCACATATAAAATATACTTTAAATTATGATAAAACAAAATTCAATTGCAGCAATGATATCTAAGCATTACATCCCATGCACATAGAAAATATACTTTAAATTGTGATAAAACAAAATTCAATTGCAGCAATGGCATCTAAGCATTATATACTATGCACATAGAAAATATACTTTAGATTGTGAT
>NC_134792.1:55768539-55771039 GCF_046742065.1 Oratosquilla oratoria | reverse complement strand
GAGGGAGAGAGGGAAAGAGGGAGAAAGAGAGGGAGAAAAAATAAGAGAAACAGAATAAAAGAGAGAGAGAGAGAGAGAGAGAGAGAGAGAGAGAGAGAGAGAGAGAGAGAGAGAGAGAGAGAGAGAGAGAGAGAGAGAGAGAAAGAGAGAGGGAAAGAGAAAGGGAAAGAGAAAGGGAAAGAGGGAGAAAGGGAAAGAGGGAGAGAGGGACAGAGGGAGAGAGGGACAGAGGGAGAGAGGGACAGAGGGAGAGAGGGACAGAGGGAGAGAGGGACAGAGGGACAGAGGGAGAGAGGGACAGAGGGAGAGAGGGACAGAGGGAGAGAGGGAGAGAGGGAAAGAGGGAGAGAGGGAAAGAGGGAGAGAGGGAGAGAGGGAGAGAGGGAGAGAGGGAAAGAGGGAGAGAGGGAGAGGGAAAGAGGGAAAGAGGGAAAGAGGGAGAGAGGGAAAGAGGGAAAGAGGGAAAGAGGGAGAGAGGGAGGGGAGGGAACGAATGAGAAACAGAATAAAAGAGAGAGAGTGGGGTGGGGGAGAGAAAACAACAGAAAATGAAAACAAGGAGATGAAACTAAAGAAGTTGAGGGAAGTTGACCCAACAGAGAATTACGATTAACCAAAGAAGTTGTGAAAACAAGTGGAAAATAAATTGCAATAACGGAGGAATAGAGTCTAAAAGGAAACAAAAATAGGGAAAATGTAAAGAAGATATGATAGAGAAATGAAAAAGCAGAAGAGTAGAAATTAAAGATACGACTAGATAATACAATTAATTGAGACAGCTTGGACGAACAAAGAAAGAGAATTTGCAAGAGAACTTGACAATGGGGGAAACAAGACAAATTCAAAACAGAAACTAAGAAGAAAGAAAAGACGAGAATATTAAAGAAATGAATACGGGAGAGATATATTAAAGCAAATAGAACAGGGAGAAAGAGAAACAGAAGGGAAATGAGCTAACAAATAGAAAGTAAAACATAAAATATAAGAGCTAAACAAAAATACAAAAATGTTGTAAAAGAGGTCTAAATACATCCAAGAGGATGAGGAGGAGTAGAAAGACAAAAACGAAGGAGGAAGAAACAAGCGTATGAAAAAAGAGACGAGACTGAAGAAGAATAAGGAAAGTTGAAGGCGTAGAAGTAGAGGAAGGAGAAGGAGAAGGTAGAAGAGTCAAATCTCTGAGGTTCAGAAAGAAAGGAAATGAAGACTGGAGATGGTGGAGCAAGGAATAGAACGAAATAAAGATGACCCTACGGTATCTGAAAAGAGGAGAATGGCAAAAGAGGAGACTAAAAAAAACACAGAGGAGAGAGTAGGAAAGAGAGCAAAGAGAGCAAAGAGAGAGAGGAGACAGAGAAAGAAGACAAGGGATTAATGAGCGGATACTCCTTAGAAAGATATGATATGACATGACGTAATGATATGAGATGATGTGATATGACATATGCTTATGATAATATAATTTTATATCATATGATATAATATATGATAGGTATAAAGTAACGTAGATGTCGTAGGACTTGAGTAAAATAAAACTTAAACCCACTCTCGGAGAAAGATCAGCTGAGATACAGAGTAAGCCGTATATTTCGACCACTAGCTGTGGTCCTCTTCAGCAGCTCATCTTTCTCCGAGAGTGGGTTTAAGTTTTATTGTACGATAGTTAAAGTGAACTAGGTAAGATAACTAATGGGCAAATATTGCTTCTGAGGGCTAGTAAACGAACCATTTTGTCAAAAAATCTTCTTTTGATCCGAAGGGTTTAAAAGTATTTTAATCACTGAAAATAAGTTTTTATTTGACTAAGGGTTACTTGGCATTTTTACCTCTGTTCGACAGGGAAAAGATCTTGTATAGTGAACTTGCATGTACCTATTTCCACTTCGAGTTTGGTAGAAAATGGGAAAGCAAGATGTCGTGGAATTCTTTCAGAGCGTAGAAACAGTCGACTTTCTTCTTCGTCTTCTCTGACACTCGAATGATCTTTGAGGCTTTATGATATAATTTCAGGAGTCTTTGCTAGTCTTCTGTGACGACTGGATTAGTTGCAAGAAGTGATGAGACGAATATACGAGAAACTGATCATTTCTCGGGAGAAACCCACTAACGAGAAGCTATTTTACTAGAATCCTAGATCCTAGTAGTTGTCGATCAAAGGTAGACCACGCATACTTTTAAAATGTACATCTAATTTGATAAGGCACATGATAATATATTTTATATATATATATATATATATATATATATATTATATATATTTTTCTTTTCTTTTTAAGTCACTAACACTTGTCACGTGATAATATGGTTCAACGTCACACACTCCCCCCTTTTGGGAGGCTAGGACGGTGCCCCTCACAGAGGGCTTTATAGCGTGGAATTTAATGAACCATGCCCTTGGTTCAACTTCACCGGTGGCAGGATTCGAACCGCCCTCACCTCAACCTTCGCCGCAAGTAACGATGCCCTAACCCGCTCAGCCAGCGAACTTCGTGTATTTACG
>NC_134792.1:55761039-55763539 GCF_046742065.1 Oratosquilla oratoria | reverse complement strand
CCAACTCTCGTTGGCGGGGAGTTGGATGTATATGCGTGTGTGCGTGTAAGGTCACACCAGCACACATAAATTGGTCATATATGATCTCTGAGCTCTCTTTCGGAAGGGTAATAGCTGTTGATCACGAGTCCAATACACACACACCTACTCACACACACACACACACACACACACACACACACACACACACACACACACACACACACACACACACACACACACACACACACACACACACACACACACACGCACGCCTTGAAGAAGAAGAAAAGGGAATAATGAGAGAGGAGGAGGAGCAAACGAGGAGGAGGAAGAAGAAGGGAACAGATCAATAGACAAGAACAAACACTAAATAAAAGTTAAAAAGGAAAGAGAGGTAATACGAGAAGAATTTCATAATAAAAGGGGAAGAGCAAGAAAATAAAATAAATTATGAACGAAAACTAATGAAACTAGAGCGAAACACAGGGAGAGAATATTCAATAATGCGGGTGGAAATAGAAAAAAAGGAGGGAAGGAGAATAAATGAACGAAAATCAGAGGGAGTGAACGAAGACATGTGTGAAAGGGATGCATGTGGTATGAGAGAGTCACGTAAAGTCACTTTTTCCATAAAGTACAAAATTAAACTCTTTTGTTGTACACTAGGATAGAAGCGGAGGCAAACTAGTCACTTACATATCCTTCAACTTCATATAACAATTTCATTCTTATATATCAAACCTAAATCATGTTCTAATTGTTCGTATTTTCTTAATACATTGTGCGACTTTCGTATTTAAGGCGATCAATACTATGTACAATTTTTTTTTTTTTTTTTTTAATAAATCGATATATTACGTATCCATTATTGCATTTTCTTTAATAAAACCACAATTATCATTGTTATCATAATTATTACTATCGCTCATTTCCTTGGACACAATATTACCCTGAAGATGTAATCACAGAGTTAGAAAAAGAAAACGGACAGTGCAAATTGGAAATGATCCTCATTTTTCGAGTTTAGACTCGGGTCCGTAGGGGTTCTATTATATTGACTATAACAAAGCTTACGCAGTCAGGAACCCGCCCGATCCATTTCATGTAATGATTGTGTTAATAAAGGATTACAAAGGCGGAGTATGCCGACAGGAGACCTTTTGGTCCATAACTAGGTCGGATATGGAAAAAATTATAATAATAAAAGAAAAATAAATAAAAATTATAATAATATAATAAATAAAATCTCATTGAATTTCTCCCTCTATTGGATAAAGAGGAAAGGAAAAGATTACAAAGGATTACAAAGGCAAAGCATGCCGACAGGAGACCTTTTGATCCATATCTAGGTCGGATGCAAAAAAAAAAAAAAAAAAAAAAAAAAAAAAAAAAATCATATTAATAATAAATTAAAACTATAACAATGTAAATAACAATTAAAATACATAAATAAATGCATTGGTATAGTTGAATAACAAACAAACAGGTAAATAGTAAATGATAATAAATTGACATATAACTAATAATAAATGAAAATCAGACAGACAAATTATAACAAAACAAAAACAAATAATATAACAAATTATAATAATTACAGCATCTTACTTAGGTATTTATCTAAATGATTCTTAAAGCTTCGAACTGAACTACATTGCACTACCTGTGCAGGATGTTTATTCCATTCATTAACTACACGGTTGGCAAAGTTGTTTCTACCTACTTCCAAATTGAATCTATTTCCGGACAGTTTGAGACCATTGTTTCTTGTCTGATTCTCATTCAATGTGAAAATTTGGTCACTTTTGATGTTGTCAATTCCCTTTAAAATCTTAAAGACCTGTATCAAGTCACCTCTGAGTCTACGCTTTTTTAGGGAAAACAGATTCATGAGAAGGAAAAGAGAAGAGGGAAACATCTGAGTTGACAATCAAAGTGTAACGAAAGGTTTTTCAAAATGGAGACCGTGTTTTGATATATGGATATTAGCCTCTTTACTGAGAAAGAGTTTCCGTATAATGAATAGAATCATATGCTGACATGCATATTACATGTATGTACCGTCACCGACACTGAAAAGGTGTAGATGTTTGTTACAATGGCAAACCTATAGAGTTCTTCTGGCTATCGTTACAAATGTTCAGAATAATCACCGTTCTAAACAAATAAACAAATAAACAAATAAATAAATAAATAAATAAATAAATAAACAAATAAACAAATAAACAAATAAACAAATAAACAAATAAACAAATAAATAAATAAACAAATAAACAAATAAACAAATAAATATATAAATAAATAAATATATATAAATAAATAAATAAATAAAATAAAATAAATAAATAAAAGATAAAATAAAAATAAAAGAAATGAATAAATAAATAAATAAATAAATAGATAAATGTTGATTACTTATACCATTGCTATCACCCCATTCTGCTGTTCTCTCTCTCTCTTTTACAATACTGTTTGTGTCTGCTTATGACGTTCCGTCGGTGATCGAATACGACAGTGCTCC
>NC_134792.1:55748539-55756039 GCF_046742065.1 Oratosquilla oratoria | reverse complement strand
GTTCTCTTTCCTTTCATGTCCTTTGTTCTTGAATATTTCCCCATCCTTCTCTCCTGTGTCGTTCCTGCCTCTTATCCTTCAATGCCCTTCACTACGATGCTCGTTTTTTAATTTCCTTTTCTTTTTTTTCTTTCGACGTTCTTTTTCCTCCTCTTCTTTGCTCCATGACATTGTCCCTCTGGGTCTTCCATAGACGGGTTGGGTTCTATCAATTCATAGTCTCATCTTCGTCTCTTCATTAGTTCCTTTCCCTCCGTTTCGAGTTTTGGGTGTTTGTTTTTTTTATACCAAAGAAGGAATTCGGTTCACCCTCAAATCAGTCTCTCCCTCTCTCTCTCTCTCTCTCTCTCTCTCTCTCTCTCTCTCTCTCTCTCTCAAATATTTTTTCTTCGTTTACTAGACTTTGTTATCTTGTTTTCTCGAAGTCTCTTGTTCTTTATTCGAACTGTTCGTTTCTTTTTCGAAGACATTTTCTTGCCCCAGTTACTTTTTCTTCTCTTTTCCCTAAATCATCCCTCATTGTTCTCCTTTCGTCTATGTTCCACATTCTTCTTAAACGAAAATTTCAAAGTCTTCCTTTCTGTGATCGCTCTTGTGCCTCTGCATCCTTCAAGCACTATGAGGCTCCTCAGGCTTCTGTTTTTCCTAGCCCTCCTCCTCCTCCTCCTCCTCCTCTTCCTCCTCCTCTTCCTCCTCCTCCTCTTCCTCCTCCTCCTCTTCCTCCTCCTCCTTCTTCTGCCGGAGCTTGTGCTTTTCTGTTCCTTCCTCTCCTTCTACACCTTTCACAGTCTTTGAAGGTTCTTTAATGACTTCCTTGTTCTTGCTTGTTACTCTGATTCCAGACTCCATCGTCCTCTACTTCAGTGTCCTGGATTGTCCTGTGATGTTCTTTCTTTGTCACTCCATACATCTCTTTCCTTCACACTTTTCTTCTCTCCTCTCTCTCTCTCTCTCTCTCTCTCTCTCCCCTATTCATTGTAAATCCTAAGTTGAGTACATTTCCATTTCAGGAGGTAAAATCATCTTTCAGATAAGCTTGATCCATTAACTCTTTCAGAGCAGTTGAGGACAGTACTGATTGATCGAGACCCTGTCTGGCTGAGAGAGAGAGAGAGAGAGAGAGAGAGAGAGAGAGAGAGAGAGAGAGAGAGAGAGAGAGAGAGAGAGAGTTGTTCTGCAGAGACTTCGACGTGACAAGAAACAGCGGTAAAGGAGAGAGAGAGAGAGAGAGAGAGAGAGAGAGAGAGAGAGAGAGAGAGAGAGAGAGAGAGAGAGAGAGAGAGAGAGAGAGAGAGAGAGAGAGAGAGAGAGAGAGGCAGGGAGGGGGAGGATGGCATTGTGTACAACATATTTATAAATAATGACACAGGAGGCCATGGGCCTTACTGTGGTACTTAAGAGTGAAAGGTGGTCACGTGACCAAGATGTCTGTCGGAAAGGAATGGACGATTGTCAAGACCTCAGCTGAGTTCAGGGTTCTGATAGTTGTCCAAACAAATGTGAAGAATTCTTCAGAGTTATCTTAACCAGAATTCTAACAAAGTCTTCAGTCTCTAAAAATAGATAAGAATATAACCAAATAAATAGACAAAATGAACTATTGAAACAAATAACTAAATAAAGACAAACAAGTAAATGAATAAATACATAAATTAATAAATCTGTAAATAGATCATTTAATAGTCGAGTAAACAAGTAAACCAAACAAATAAATGAATAGATTATAGATAATAAATAAATAAGTAAACGATAAACAAATAAGTGAATAAATACGACAACAAATAAACAAAACTTCTTGTCTTCAAGTTAGTCGACTAGTATGCAGCAACAATGCTTTGGCCAATGTCTTCATCGATTGCTTGCAATCAATGCCGACGTCCACAGGACAAGTGCAGTTGCATCGCTGTGGCTTCCGCTCGCATTTTCACGAACTCGAGGGATCACCGGCCTCTGGGTGACACTCACTCGAAGTCGAAGATCCTTGAAGTCGAAGTCCCTCGAAGCCGGAAAGTCTTCGAAGTCGAAGATCCTCGAGGTTGAAGATCCTCGAAGTCGAAGATCCTCGAAGTCGAAGATCCTCGAGGTCGAAGATCCTCGAGGTCGAAGATCCTCGAGGTCGAAGATCCTCGAGGTCGAAGATCCTCGAGGTCGAAGATCCTCGAGGTCGAAGATCCTCGAGGTCGAAGATCCTCGAGGTCGAAGATCCTCGAAGTCGAAGATCCTCGAAGTCGAAGATCCTCGAAGTTGAAGATCCTCGAAGTCGAAGATCCTCGAGGTCGAAGATCCTCGAAGTCGAAGATCCTCGAAGTCGAAGATCCTCGAAGCCGTGAAATCCTCGAAACCGGGAAGTCCTCGAAGTCGAAGATCCTCGAGGCTGAAGATCCTCGAAGCCTTAGATCCACGAAGCCAGGAGGTCCTTGAAGTCGAAGATCCTCGAAGCCAGGAAGTCCTCGAAGTCGAAGATCCTAGAAGCCAGGAAGTTCTCGAAGTCGAAGTCCCTCGAAGCCAGGAAGTCCTCGAAGACGAAGATGTTCGAAGTCAGAGCTCTTCGAAGTCAGAGCTCCTCGAAATCAAAGATCCTCGAAATCAAAGATCCTCGAAGCCGAACATCCACCAAGTCGAAGATCCTCGAAGACGAAGAAGAAGCCGAAGATCCTCAAAGCCGAAGATCCTCGAGGCCGAAGTCCCTAGAGGCCAAAGATCCTCGAAGCCCAAGATCCTCGAAGCCCAAGATCCTCGAAGCGCAAGATCCTCGTAGCTCAAGATCCTCGAGGCGCAAAATCCTCGAGGCCGAAGTCCTTCGAGGCCGAAGATCCTTGAAGTTGAAGGTCCTCGAGGGCGACGTCCCTCGAAGTCGAAGATCCTCGAGGGCGAAATCCCTCGAAGTCGAAGATCCTCGAGGTCGAAGATCCTCGAGGCCAAAGATTCTCGAAATCGAAGATCTTCGAAACCCAAGATCTTCGAAGCCCAGGATCCTCGAGGCCCAGCGTCCTCGAGGCCCAGGATTCTCGAAGCCATAGTTTCTCGAAGCCCAAGTTTCTCGAGGCCAAAGATTCTCGAGGCCAAAGATTCTCGAAGCCAAAGATCATCGAGGCCCAAGATCCTCGAAGCCCGAATCCTCGAAGCCCGAATCCTCCAAGCCCGAATCCTCGAAGCCCGAATCCTCGAAGCCCGAATCCTCGAAGCCCAAGATGTTCGAAGCTTAAGATCCACGAAGCCCAGGATCCTCGAAGCCCAAGATTCTCGAAGCCCAAGATTCTCGAAGCCCAAGATTCTCAAAGCCCAAGATTCTCAAAGCCCAAGATTCTCAAAGCCCAAGATTCTCGAGGCCCAAGATCCTCGAAGACCAAGATCCTCGAAGACCAATATCCTCAAAGCCCAAGATCCTCGAAGCCCAAGATCCTCGAAGTTGAAGATCCTCGATGGCGAAGTCCCTCGAAGTCGAAGATCCTCGAGGTCGAAGATCCTCGAAATCAAATATCTTCGAAGCCTACGATCCTCGAGGCCCAAGATCCTCGCGGGCGAAGTCCCTCGAAGTCGAAGATCCTCGAGGTCGAAGATCCTCGAAATCGAAGATCTTCGAAACCTAGGATCCTCGAATCTCAAGATCCTCGAAGCCCAGGATCCTCGAGGCTGAAGATCCTCGAAGCCCAAGATCCTCGAAGCCCAAGATCCTCGAAGCCCAAGATCCTCGAAGCCCAAGATCCTCGAAGCCCAAGATCCTCGAAGCCCAAGATCCTCGAAGCCCAAGGTCCTCGAAGCCCAAGATCCTCGAGGCCCAAGATCCTCGAAGCCCAAGATCCTCGAAGCCCAAGATCCTCGAGGCCCAAGATCCTCGAGGCCCAAGATTCTCGAAGCCCAAGATCCTCGAGGCCCAAGATCCTCGAGGCCCAAGATCCTCGAGGCCCAAGATCCTCGAGGCCCAAGATCCTCGAAGCCCAAGGTCCTTAAGCCCAAGATCCTCGAGGGCGAAGATCCTCGAGGGCGAAGGCCCTCGAAGTCTAAGATCCTTGAAGTCGAAGATTCTCGAAATCTTCGAAGCCCAAGATCCTCAAATCCCAAGATCCTCGAAGCCCAGGATCCTCGAGGCCCAAGATCCTCGAAGTCCAAGATCCTCGAAACCCAAGATCCTCGAAACCCAAGATCCTCGAAACCCAAGATCCTCGAAACCCAAGATCCTCGAAACCCAAGATCCCCGAAGCCCAAAATCCTCGAAGCCCAAGATCCCCGAAGCCCAGGATTGTCGAGTCCCAGGATCGTCGAGTCCCAAGATCCTCGAAGTCGAAGGTCCTCCTGAATCAGACCTTGGGACTGAGATCCAAGTTCACAACAGGAGGCGCTGAGTAGCTGCTGTGGAAGAAGTCGCTTAAGCCCTATGCGGGACTGTTGGTGCAGGTAAGTTACTACCGGGAATTGGTGAGAGATGCGGGACTCGAATCCGCGATTAGGAGGTTTCGAGACTCGCACGCTTCCGATTGTGGTACTTTGTGTACACACATACATACACGCATACACACAAACATACATACATGTATATATATATATATATATATATTATATATATATATATATATATATATATTCACGATCCATGTATATTACGTAATATATGTTAGAAATATACATGTAATGGAAGGTGAAACTTTAATTTCGTTGTAATGCAGAGTTCTATATTCCGGAGTTACGAGCCACTGCATATCACAGGAATGTATGACATCACATCATCAGTATTTGCTGAACATGTGACTAATTTATTCTTTATCGGTGTAAACTTATATCTCACATTCTATTTTTTCCCTATTTCATACGTATGATATAAATGATGAGAATTGAATAGACACTGAAATAAAAGGAAGAACTGATGTCACCAATCGAAAGAACACAACAGTGAAAATAAACCTAGGATACTTGTACTGGGTGGCCAATAAATACGCGTATCGCATCTGCTATATCTTACTTAATTACAAATTACAATTTTCTAATACCTAACACAAATACACAATAGCATAATATAAATAATGTAACACAATAATTATATATGTATACACCGTGCCAACACATACAATCCTAAAGCCAGTCCTATTGTATGGATGTGGATCCTGGAGCCTGGTTGAGAAAATGGACAAAAGTATTGTTGTTTTTTGAGAATAGCGTGTTACGAAAGATACTGTGCCCAGTATTCGAGGAAGACAATCAACAATGTAAAAGACGGAACTATGAAGAACTTATAAGAGAAATATCTGGCCATATCAATATATATGTCCTAAGTCGAGACAACTACAGTACGCAGGATACAGTAATAGAATGGATCACGAAAGGCTACCTAAGAGAATGTTGATAGATGGTGTAGTAGGAGGGGAAAAAATTACCGGGGGGACCACGCACAAGATGTATTGACAACATGGAAAAGGACTTGGGCAGAGATGGAGTGGACGTTCGTGAGTGGATGACAGTGTTGGCACAAGATTGTTGAGAGGGGAGACAACGATTCGAGCTGTGAGCGATCCACAAACGACCCGAGTAATTAGGAGTAAGTATATCATATACATATGTTTGTACAACACTGGGTCCCAGTGAACAGATATACATTTTTATTAACCACAATACACTTTAATTCTAAGCCATCAACACCGAGTGACTCACGGAGGCCAGCATGCATTTTTTCATTTTATTATTATTATTCTTTTTATTTAATTTCATTATTATTTGTTTAATGGGCCTTCTTAATTGCAGAACTCTGTGTCGCTACTGTGAACTATGCAAGTTCCCACAAACGAGTGAGATTTTTTCCACAAAATTCCCACAAGGAAATTTGGATTTCCACATTTTTCCCCACAAAAAGAAGGGATTATTATATACACAAATAAGTTCATTGCAACACATAATTTGCTCACAAAACATCCCACGTGAGCAAATTTCTCAGACACAAATTTGTCGAAAATTCCCACAAAATGGCATCGGTGTTTTTACAATTAGCCATCAACCCGACTCACAATATCATATCTGAGAGAAGTAATCAGGAATTAATGAGATCAATCAGGAACTGTGGAGATGGGCTGGGTGTCTACCTGGGTATGAATTTACAGTAAATACAAAACCAGTTGATTTTGAAATGCTGACATTACCTATGAGATTTTCAGGCAATTTGTTTTCAATATCTTAACACGATAGGAATATACTAGAAACTTTGTATATGTTCTAGAGTTCTAGTTTTGTGGAGCCAAGGGCAAAAAAAAAATGGTCAACTCCAGGACCATCGGCCTATCCCCTCATAAACGATACAACATTTATAACCTCGTCAATGTGGCTTAACTTAGTTTGATTACGAGTAGTTTATGATATACTTCGGGGGTATTTTGTGTAATTGGATGTTTTGTTTCGTTTATATGAGCCTGTCCTCGAACTTTGGATTTAAGACCGTAAATCTTTATTGCCACCATGTCTTGGCGAAAGATCGAACCGTCTCCCTTTGTAAGGCTGCAATCCGTTTGCCCACCGCGCTTTTTGAAAGACTGAAAGGTATTGATTTTTTTTTTTTTTTTTTTTTTTGTGGGGCGGGGGAGGGGGTAGAATTATAGAATTCCTTCATGGAAAAATCATTGAGCACAAGAAAAAAAAAATCCCGTATTAATAGATGGTCCTAATTCCGTATGCTCTCACCATAACAATAATATGATGGGAACATTAATTGCTTTTCTTAAATTACGTTTTACTCGGTGATCGTCAAACGATTGTCTAGAGAACTAATTCTTTGTTCTTGAATGAAGCTCTCTCCTTCGACGTGCAATGT
Organism: Oratosquilla oratoria; assembly: GCF_046742065.1. Lineage (NCBI taxonomy): Eukaryota > Metazoa > Arthropoda > Malacostraca > Stomatopoda > Squillidae > Oratosquilla > Oratosquilla oratoria. Next base: position 55,749,249 of record NC_134792.1, on the reverse strand, counting down.
ACGAGACTGAATATTTTAACCGGACATGCCAACGCGCTTACCCCATAAAAGGATGCCAGGTAGTAACATGCGCGTCACCCGCCATTGACTATGGATAGGAGACTAATAATAGCACGAAACAAAACGTACCTTTGCTCATGAAAATATCCAGTTCATATTTCAACCGGACATGCCAACGCGCTTACCCCATAAAAGGATGCCAGGTAGTAACATGCGCGTCACCCGCCATTGGCTATGGATAGGAGGCTAATAATAGTACGAAACAAAACGTACCTTTGCTCATGAAAATATCCAGTTCTTGACATTGCAAAACGTGTCTTTAGAAAGAAAAAGGCTTTACCCCAAATGAGCTGATCTCTTCATTGTATATACTCTAAGCCTGGCTCCATGTGATTTTATTCAGCTAAGAGAGACTATTAGCGTCTCTAGTGCGCTTTCTAGTGGCTTCTACTAGAAAATTTCACTCAGCCAAAAGAAACGGTTCTGACTTTTAAAGTTAAGGTCTTAAATGTGTCGGGTCGCCAAGTGTTCCAGGGTTTACATTATGCACAATGCTGTAAAGCCTCTGTGGGTTTTTTGACTACCTTCAGTTTACATGTTCGCGCATACACACGCGCGTGCACGCACGCACGCACGCGCACACACACACACACAGACACACACACACACACACACACACACACACACACACACACACACACACACACACA
>NC_134792.1:55743539-55746039 GCF_046742065.1 Oratosquilla oratoria | reverse complement strand
TAAGTCACTATCACTTCTCACGTGCTAGCGCAGGTGTTTCGAGTCCTTGGCTGTACCACGTTTCAATTTCTACATGTATGCCTCCTCGAGTGTCTTCATGTTGATGGCTTAGAATTGAAATGTATTGTGGTTGATAAGTTATATATATATATATATGTATATATATATATATATATATATATATATATATATATATATATATATATAGATGGGGCTAACACCTTTCACGATCTGTGCCCAACTCGAAATTAGTACAATAAATAAATAAATAAATAAATAGATAAATAAGCGGGATGCCACTCTGATTCTAGACGCCTCATAATTTCTGAACCAAAAGTAGGGTGGCCTATCCCGTACCAACACGTTACCTATATGATGTCCCTTCTTGTGAATGAAGAGCCGCCCATCAACCCCATCCACTCCCTGCGTTAGAAACAATGCAGCAGGGCACAGCACCTCCAGAGCCGCAGTAGGATTACCTCCACCACTTCATTACGTGGCGACCTTCTCCCTTCATCCATACTAGAAAATACGGAGCAGAGATTAATAAATCCCTTTAGATTTCGTCCATTTACAACCCTCTCTGTTACCTGCTCGACAGGCATTCATCTGGTGCTTGAGGCCACTTCCTTCCATCTATGCAATCTTTGGTCTCCCACTTCCATTCACTCCACCCACGTCTGCCCTCTAATGTATTGCTCTTCACACATTTGACCATATGCTGAATATATATATATATATATATATATATATATATATTATATATATATATATACATATATATATATATGTACATATGAACTTTACACATTGTTTACAAGGTATACTATAATCACAACTCCGTTTTTATAAAAGGGAACTTTTGATAAGGAGTTTCTTAACTGTGTCAGTACTTAAAAACTACGTTGACATTGAACTCTTTGAGAATGTGAGGACGTCCCATCGTATTCACATGAAGTGGACGAACAAGAAAGTTTCTGAAACTCTGAATTCTTCCCTTTGAAGCGAACTATAGAAATATTTCCTTGTCATTATGATGAATGTTAAAATAACAAAGATATAGAATCAGAACTGACCCATCGTCCACCAAGGTTTCTTTGCATGTGTAAGAGACAATTAGAATTAAGTTGAATGGACCAACAGTGAGGAAATGGTAACATCCATATCTGGTGTATGAATAGACCGTATTTAATATTGTGCCATTAAATAACGTTTTGATCATAATATGAGAATATATCAGCCGAAAGAGATCTTTATGTGACTTGTCTTAATTTTCTTGTTCTCTTATTTTCATATTGTCTTCTTGTTTACTTATTCTATATACCTTCAAGGTGTCTTAGTTTATTATCATTTCTTATTTTCCTGCTTGTTAATTAATTAACTATACCTATTCATTTATTTGTTTATTATTATGCTGTTATAATCCTTTATTTGTTTATTAATTATCATAATTTCTTTCGCATCCGACCTAGTTATGGACCAAAAAGTCTCCTGTCGATATGCTCTTTTTAATTCTTTGTAATGTAGAAGAAGAGAAGCTCCAATGTACTCTAACATCAGTAAAAGGGTGGGTCAATCTGACCTGACCTAGGTTGACCCCCCTGACCTTATATGTTTGCACTTCTTACATACGTATCATGAAATAAACAGAACTCCATCATATGCCTTTCCAGGTCATTTTTAGGTCTTGTGGTGTTCAAGGAAAGAGTTGGAAACAAGGCTTTCAGTATAATAGTAGTCTTTGTGTACAGTTTTTAACACAAAAGCCGCTCGTGGACACAACATTGACTAAGCTGGTTCCTAGATATTAGCAAGATTAAAAGATTTCTATAAATGAAATGGGAGTTAATTCTGTTCGATCATTCACTAACTATTATCTTCTTGAATGAGACTTTATATTGAATTTTGTATGTGTGGGTAATGCTGTGACCTTACACACTCACCCTCACACGTACGCACGCACGCGCACACACACACACACACACACACACACACACACACACACACACATACACACACACACACACACACACACACACACACACACACACGATCTAGAGTTATGAAAGGGATGGAAATTCTGGATAAAATCGACTTACTAAAATGGGATAGAAGAAAAACAAGAGGACACGAGAAGAAACTTAAGAAAGACAGTTACAGAAGAGATCTGAAAAAGAATAGCTTCCCACACAGAGGGATACATATCTGGAACAAACTAAATGAAGAAACAGTGAGTGCTAAAACTATACAAGAGTTTAAGAACAAACTGGATGCGGAAAGATACAAAAGCGGGTCACTACGAGCATAGCTCTCTTCCCGTAAAATACAACTAGGTAACACACACACACACACACACACACACACACACACACACACACACACACACACACACACACACACACACACACACACACACACACACACACACACACACCACACACAAAGTACACACACACACAAAGCACACACACACAAAGCACACAAAGCACACTGGTAGCAC
>NC_134792.1:55726039-55731039 GCF_046742065.1 Oratosquilla oratoria | reverse complement strand
CTCACCTATTTATCTCTAACTCTCCCTATTTCTTCCAATTCATTACTCTCTCTATTTTCTCACCTATTTTTCTCCAATTTTCCATACATCTCCAATTCCTTACTATTTCCCTCCAATTTCTCACCTCTTTCTCTCTAACTCTCCCTATTTCTCCCAATTCCTTACTATTTATCTCCAATTTCTCACCTATTTATCTTTAATTCTCCCTATTTCTTCCAATTTCTACCTCCCTCAATTCCTCACTATTTGTACCCTTTCTAACTCGTTTTCCTAATTTACTATTTCTTACCAACTTCTAAATAGTCTCTATTTTTTCACTCCAATTTCTTACTATTTATTCCTACAGTTTCTCTTTTTATCCTAATCTCTTTAGCTTTACCCAATTTTTTTCAAAATTTTCTCCAATTTCCTATTATTTCTCATCACGATTTTACTCCATCTCCCCAAATACACACAAATTGTCTCCAATTTCTCAATATTACTCTGCAGTTCTTCAACACTTTAAAAATATAATTTTTTTAACCAATTTCCCATTTCATTTTTACAATTCGAAACAATTTCTTTCCAATTACATTTTCTTCTCAAATTCTTCACCAATTTACAAAATATTACCCATTTCTGCCAATTTATTCTTTAATTATTTTTTTTATTATTTCTTCTCCAATTCTCAATTACTTATTTCCAATTTCTTCCTATTTCTGCCAAATTCTGCCCATTTCTAATTATATTTACGAATTATTTTATTTCTCTCTTGATTTTCTCTTCGTTCCTCTTCCCATTTTCTTTCCAGTTCTTTACATTTTCTTTCTCTTTCTCGTATTTCGACACTTTGTCTCCCTCTTCTCTCTTCTCTATCTTCTCTTCTTCCTCTTCTTCATTCTCCTTCTCTTTATTTTGTATCTTTGTCATTTTATACTTTCTTCCTTATTTTTCTTCCTCCTCCTCCTCTTCTTTTTCTTCCTCCTCCTCTTCCTTTACTCCATTTTCCTATTCTCTGTCTCTTCCTCGTTCGCCTCCTCCTCCTCCTTTTCTTCCTCCATTTCTTCCTCCTCTTTCCCTTTCACTCCCCATTCCTCCTCCTCCTTATCCTCCTCCTCTTCCTTCTTCTTCTCCTTTCCCTCCTCTTTCCTTATTCTTATCTTTACCCTTCTCCTCCTGCTCCTTCTCCTCGTCCTTCCTTCTCCTCCTCTTCCTTTTCTTCCTCCTCCTCTTCCTCCTCGTTCTCCTTCTCGTCCTTCTCCTCCTCGTCATCCTCCTCTTCCTCCTCTTCCTCCTCCTCCTCGTCGTCCTTCCTTCTTCTCCTCGTCCTCCTCCTCCTCCTCCTCTTTCCCTCCCACGTTCCCTCCCTCCCTCCCTCCCTCCCTCCCTCCCTCCTCCTTCTGTGTGTACCAAGGCATTTTTCACTTCATATCGCCAGCACTTTCTTCATTTGGAGCAAAGACAGACTGGAAACTCGCGCGTCATCGATCACAGCCGTTAAAATCCGTTCGTACGGACAGATCACGATAGGCATTTTGTGTATCTACAGGTGCCGAGTCTTTATAATATTTAGTTAAACTAATATACAATCCTAACATAATGCTTCCATATTCACAGGTGACTGTCAGCCCTAAGAGACGCAAAGGGCTCTGCTATCTCTCAATTTAGGCAAAATTAATCTCTCTTGCGCGAGACGATAAGAGCCAAATTTCCCTGAACCAGCTGTGTTGTGTGATGCTTTTGCGTTCTCAGCCTGAGCAATAGCTGGTCTCCTGTTACACCAGCTGGGGACGAGACGAGTTGGGCTGTTCGAGAGAAGAGCTTGGGTCGAGAACATCATATGCGGCAAGAGATTTTGTCTATATTACCTCAAAAGGCAAAGAATTCAATTGCTGATTGAGCGAAATCTATCACCGACAGCGTCCGATCGGCACTTCCGTCCGAAAAATTAATAAACGAGCGATACTTTGAGAGTAATAGCTTCCCAACAAATCGTCGTTTGTATGTTTCGCAAAATGGTACAAATATTGTGTCAATACAGTGTACTCAGAACGATCAAAGCGAGACGACTTAAGATTAAGAAAAGTGTACAGTACATTTTGGGAAAAATCCTTCCTTCTCTGGCATCGTGACAGCAAGATGGAAAGAGGGGAGAGAGAGAGAGAGAGAGAGAGAGAGAGAGAGAGAGAGAGAGAGAGAGAGAGAGAGAGAGAGAGAGAGAGAGAGAGAGAGAGAAATAAAGAGAGAGAGAAAGAGAGGAGAGTAACAGAAAGTGAAAGAGAAAGAGGAAAGAAATAAAGAGAGATTGAAAAAAAGATAAAGTGAAAAAGAGAGAAAGAGGGGAGAAAAAAGATAAAGAGGAATAGGAGAGAAAAAGAGAAAGAGAAGAGACGATAACAGAGGAAAATTAAAGAAAATGAAAAAATGGAAGAATAGATGAAACAAGAGAAACAAAAAGAAACAAATTGACGAAAGATGGAAGAAGAATAGATGGAAGAAAAGAGGAGAAGAAGAAGAAGGTGAAAAGAAAATATAGAAAAGATAGCATAAGGAAAAACGAGAGGGAAGGACTAAAGAGAAGGAAAGAATATCAAAAAAGAAGAGTAAAAAAGAGAAGAAAAGAGGGAAAGAAGAGAAAACGAGAGAATGCGATGGCGACAATGATACAAAGAGAGGAAGTAGGTGGAAGAAGAGAAAAGAGAAGAAGACAAGATGCTGATAAAGGAGGGAACAAGGAAATACCGAAGGGGGGGGGGATGGAGTGGCAAAGAAGAGGAAGAGGAAGAGGGAGAGGGGAAGGGAGAGGGAAAGGGAGAGGGGGAGTGGGACGGGAGAGGAGAGGGAGGGGAGAGGGGGAGGGGAAGGAGAGGGGAGGGAGAGGGGGAGTGGAAGAGGAATAGGGACGGGAGGGGAGAGGGGGAGGGGAGGGGTAGGTAGGGGAGGGGAGGGGTAGGTAGGGGAGGGGAGGGAGAGGGATAGAGGAGAGGACGGAGAGAGGTGGGGAGGGAAGGGGGAGAGGTGGGGAGAGGTGGTGGAGGGGAGGGGGAGAGTTAGGGAGGGGAGGGGGAGAGGTGAGGGAGGGGAGGGGGAGAGGTGGGTGAGGAGAGGGGGAGAGGTGGGTGAGGAGAGGGGGAGAGGTGGGGAGGAGAGGGGGAGAGGTGGGGAGGGGAGGGGGAGAGGTGGGAGAGGTGGGGAGGGGAGGGGGAGAGGTGGGTGAGGAGAGGGGGAGAGGTGGGGAGGAGAGGGGGAGAGGTGAGGGAGGGGAGGGGGAGAGGTGGGTGAGGAGAGGGGGAGAGGTGGGGAGGGGAGGGGGAGAGGTGGGAGAGGTGGGAGAGGTGAGGGGAGGGGAAGAGAAAAGACGGTAAGAGGTGAGGGAAATGGAGATGAAGGGGAGAAACAGAGGGGAGGGGGAAGGGGGAGGGGGAAAGGGAGGAGGGGAAAGGGGAGGAGGGGAAAGGGAGGAGGGGAGGAGGGGAAAGGGAGGAAGGGAGGAGGGGAAAGGGAGGAAGGGAGGAGGGGAAAGGGAGGAGGGGAGGAGGGGAAAGGGAGGAAGGGAGGAGGGGAAAGGGAGGAGGGGAAAGGGAGGAGGGGAGGAGGGGAAAAGGGAGGAGTGGGAAAGTGAGGGGAGATTGGAAAAGAGAGTTCAGAAAAAAAAAAAATATCAAAGGAAAAGATTATGAAGTGGAAGAGGTGGAGGGGGAGGAAGAAGACGAAGAAGAGAAGAGGAAGAGGAGGAGGAGGAGAGGACAAATGAGGAAGGGTGGTTAGAAAGGAGAGGAAGAGGAGGAAGGGGAGGAGGAAATGGAGGAAGAGGGGGTGAAGGAGAGGGAGGTGAGAAGAAAGAGGAAGAGGAGGACGGAGAGGAGAGGGAGGAGGGGAAGAAGAGTGGGAGAACGAGGAGGAGGAGGGAAGGGAGAGGAGGAGAAGGGAGAGGAGGAGCAGGAGGAGGAGGAGGAGGAGGAGGAGGAGAGGAGGGAGTCAAAGGAGGAAGAGAAATGGGTTAGCCAATTGGAGGGGAAGACTCGCAGGGATCGAGGAGGAGGAGGAGAGGAGGAGGAGGAGGAGGAGAGGAGGAGATTGAGCCTGAGTTGGAGTTAGAGGAGGAAAGAGTTGGAGGTAAGAGGAGGGAAGGAGGGAAGGAGGAGGAGGGGGAGGAAGGGAAAGGAGGGAGGGGGAGGAGGATGAAAGGGAGATGAGGGAGGAGAGGAGGGAGAAGGGTGGGAGAGGAGGGAGAAGGGTGGGAGAGGAGGAGGGTGGGAAAGGAGGAAGAAGGGTGGGAGAGGAGGGAGGGGTGGGAGAGGAGGAGGAGGAAAGGAGGGAAGAAGGTAGGGAGGAGGAGGAGGAAGGAGAGGAAGGAGGAGGGAGAGGAGGAGGAGGAGGAGGGGGAGGAAGAGGAGGGAGGGGAGGAGGAGGGGAGGGGGAAGGAGGGGAGGAGGGGGGAAGGAGAAAAGGAGGAGGAGTGGGAAGAGGGGGAGGAGGAAAAAGAAGGAAAACTATTGACAAACGGAAGAAATGAAGGAGAGGGGAGAAGAGAAGGAAAAGGGAATTAGAAGACGAAAAAGAGGATCACGAAAAGAGGAATGAGGAAATAGAGAGAAGCAGAAGAAAAAGAGTAAAAACAAAAAAGAGGCGATAAAATGAAAATAAAAGAGAAAAAATGTTTATAGAATAATAGGAATAGTAAAAGGATGTATAGAGGATAAAGAGGAGAAAGAGAGGAGAAAGAGAGGAGGAAAGAGGGCATGAACTAAGTTTTCCAATTTAACCGTGAGAATGAAACTCAACTTTCCAAGTTAAAGGTGAGAATTAACCTCAGCTTTACAAATTCAACCGTGAAAGTTAAACTCAGCTTTCCAATTTAACAGAGTTTTATCAGGTTTCCAAGTTAACCGTGAGAATTAAACTCAGATTTACAAATTTAACCGTGAGAATGAAACTCAGCTTTCCATTTTATCCGTGAGAGTTAAATTCAGGTTGCCAAGTTCACCGTGAGAATGAAACTCAGATTTATAAATTCAACC
>NC_134792.1:55693539-55706039 GCF_046742065.1 Oratosquilla oratoria | reverse complement strand
AACTATCCTTTATTAGGTTAAGTAGAAAAGTTAGACCGCACGCCAAGTGTAAAAGTATAAGTAGACAGCACAGTGAAGTGTAAAAGTATAGTTAGACCGCACCCTAAAGTGTAAATGACTTGATAGACCGCACCCTAAAGTGTAAATGACTTGATAGACCGCACCCTAAAGTGTAAATGACTTGATAGACCACATGCTAAAGTGTAAAAGTGCTTGTAGATTATACTCTAATATGTACATTATTTAATAGACCACACCCTAAAGTGTAAATGATTTGATAGACCGCACGGTTAAGTGTAAAAGTGAAGGTAGACCGCACCCTAAAGTTTAAATGAATTGATAGACCGCACCCTAAAATGGAAATGAATTGACACGCTTAAGTGTAAAAATGCTGATAGACCGCACCCTAAAAAGTAAATGTGCAGGGCGATCGCACCCTAAAGTGTGAATTACTTGATATTAGACTGCACCCTAAAGTGTAGATGACTTTATAGACCGCACGCTAAAGTGTAAAGTACTGGTAGACCACACCCTAAAATGTAAAGGACTTGACATACCGCATCCTAAAGTGTAAATAAGTTGACAGACTGGATCATAAGGTGTAAACTATTTGATAGACCACACGCTTAAGTGTAAAAGTGCTGCTAGACCGCACCCTAATGTGTAAGTGACTTGATAGACCGCACAGTTAAGTGTAAAGTATTGGTAGACCACACCCTAAAGTGTAAATGAATTGACACACTTAAATGTAAGAAGGCAGGTAGACCGCGCCCAAATATTTAAATGACTTGACAGACCGCACGCTAAAGTGTAAATGACTTGATAGACCGCACGCTTACGTGTAAAGGTGCTGTAGACCGCACCCTAAAAGGTGCGGTCTTGACACGCTTAAGTGTAAAGGTGCTGCTAGACCACACCTTAAATTGTAAACGACTTGATATTAGACCGCACCCTAAAGTGTAAATGACTTGATATTAGACCGTATGCTTAAGTGTAAAAGTTTTGGTAGACCACACCCTAAAATGTAAACGACATGACAGACCGCACCCTAAAGTGTAAATAAGTTGACAGACTGGATCATAAGGTGTAAATGACTTGATAGACCACACGGTTACGTGTTAAAGTGCTGTTAGACCGCACCCTAAAATGTAGACGACTTGGTAGACCACACGCTATAGTAGCCCCAACGTTACTTACTTTATTGACTTCTGCCCTCTTCCGGCAACTCCTTAGAATTTCAAACGTAAACTACTTAAGCTGAACCCATCCTCAACTTGAGCTAAATTACAAAGGATTACAAAGGCGGAGCATGCCGAGAGGAGACCTTTTAGTCCATAACTAAGTCGGATGCAAAAATAAACAAATAAATAAATGATAATAATGAAAATAATAATAATAATAATGAAAATAATAATAATGAAAATAATAATAATGAAAATAATCATAATAATATCAATATCAATATCAATATTAATAATAATAAAATAATAATAATAATAATAATAAATAATAATAATAATAATAATAATAATAATAAGTAATTATAATAATAATAACAAACGAATAAACAAAAAATCATAAAAATAATAATAGATAAAATAAGTACATAAAACTTCAACCTTTCTGTCTCTTAATCAATCAAGTTTTATTCAGGTGAAGAATAGACCTCGCACTAAAAGATCTGAAACTTTATCAAAGGATCTGAAACTCTTTCGAAGGATCTAGGATCCTTTGCGTCAATCTCTTACCTGGATAAGTTTTGTTTTGGTCGGCACAACACGAATCTATAAAGTTGAGAAGAAATGATCATCCTTCGTTCTTTAATTCTTAATCGCGGATTTCTCCTCTTCGAAACACCTTCCTGAACAAACACACACATACACGCACTAACACATACACATTAACACACACACACATTAGCACACGCACACATTAGCACACGCACACATTAACACACACACACATTAACACACACACACGTTAACACACACACACGTTAACACACACACACGTTAACACACACACACGTTAACTAACACACACGTTAACTAACACACACGTTAACTAACACACACGTTAACACACACACACGTTAACACACACACACGTTAACTAACACACACGTTAACACACACACACGTTAACACACACACACGTTAACACACACACACGTTAACACACACACACGTTAACACACACACACGTTAACACACACACACGTTAACACACACACACGTTAACACACACACACGTTAACACACACACACGTTAACACACACACACGTTAACACACACACACGTTAACACACACACACGTTAACACACACACACGTTAACACACACACACGTTAACACACACACACGTTAACACACACACACGTTAACACACACACACGTTAACACACACACACGTTAACACACACACACGTTAACACACACACACGTTAACACACACACACGTTAACACACACACACGTTAACACACACACACGTTAACACACACACACATTAACACACACACACATTAACACACACACATTAACACACACACATTAACATACACACACATTAACATACACACACATTAACACACACACACACACATTAACACACACACACACACACATTAACACACACACATTAACACACACACATTAACACACACACATTAACACACACACACATTAACACACACACACACATTAACACACACACACATTAACACACACACACATTAACACACACACATTAACACACACACATTAACACACACACATTAACACACACACACATTAACACACAACACACACACACACACACACACACACACATAAACACACACACACACACATAAACACACACACTCACACACGCACTAACACACACATTAACACACACACATTAACACACACACTCACACACGCACTAACACACACATTAACACACACACATTAACACACACACACACATTAACACACAATAAACACACACACACACATTAACACACACACATTAACACACACACACACATAAATAATGAGCTCTGAGCTCACTGCCGTAGGGTGGTGTCTGGCTGTCTCGACAGACACTGCAGCAGATCCGAGGTGAATAAATAAACACACACACACACACACACACACACACACACACACACACACACACACACACACACACACACGCACACACACACACGCACTAATGCACAAATGGATTTTTGATGAAAGGAAGACTGTCATTGGAACTTGTTAGAAATCGGTTCTTCACTGAACAAGATCGTTTATGTCTTCTGGAGCATATTCCGTTCAATATATCACCAAACGTAAGAAGCAGATCTCAAGCCTCTCCTCCCCAGAACTATGCCTCCTCGCCTCCAGAGAGGGTTTTGTTAACCCTAAACCCGTTTGTTGTCCCTGGTCACCCTAATCTGTCCCCCAATCGCCCCCTAAACCAGACTCCCTAATCTCTAGGAACCTGTTCCATGTAGGTTCCCCCCCCACACCCCCCCCATCTTTTGTAGGATCCTCTATCCACGTCTGTTTCTCTATCTCCTTCTTCTACCTCCTACTGCCTCATAAGAGGCACCTCTCTCTTACCTCTCAAATACTTTATTTCGTCTTTTGCTAGCTCACAAGACTCAACAACTTGCTTCTACCTCCTAACTTCTACCTCCTGCCTCATAAGATGTACATTCTCTTTCCTACCTCTTAGTTATTTCAATTTGTTTTTTACTTCCTCAAACCAATTACTGCCTGCCACTTTACCTCTGCCTCCTAGTTAATTGGACTTACAGTAGAGCCCATCTGTGCTACCTCAATCTGCCTCTACCTCCTGTTTCTGCCTCTCTACCTCCTGTTTTTTTATCTATCTCCTTCATACTACCTCATACAGTCCATTTGTTGCCTCTTACTGTTTCTTAGATCCTACCGAAGTCTATTATCTTAGATTTCCTAGTTTCTACCTCCTCTAAGTTACCCTACAAAACTGCCTCTGTAGACTATATCTTTGATACAGTTTCAGCTTTTCAGAACATACTTGAATCACTGTCTGTGCGCGTCTCTTCTGAACATGCTGTATCATGCTACAGTATACACCAAACGCTTCCAGGCATTGCCTCTGTGGCATATGCTTCTCATGCTGACTTCCGTTGTCACGTGTTTTAATTCAACCAAGGGTAACTACCATATCCGCGGCGCAAGATTTTTCCATTTAAAACCACCGGTACACTAATATCCTAACACATCCATTTCCACCATCTCAATTTACTGAATTTTCGTTTCTTAATCAAACCACTACAGAGCAATTTGATCAAAATGTGAGAAAATTGAACCAAATAATTTTTACGCTTTTTTTTTTTTTTAATTCTCCGTCTCCGACTACTATCCTTTCATCTTGGATCCTCCTCCACTCCTCCACTCCCTCCCAGGGCAAATTCCTTGTCCCTCCACACTCTCTCTCTGCCCTCCATATGATCCAGATTCCTCTCACTCCATGTGGAGTATCTATACACTTTCCTCTACTCCCTTGACACCTCAGATCAAACCTTTCCATTCACTCTTTACTTCATAAAGAATTCCTTTTATAATATATATTAATCAACCCTGAGCTTCCTTTACATTTCTCTTCGCCTTCTCTCTTTCTTCTTTTCTTCCTCTTTTCGCTCCTTCCCTCATTCATCTCTTCTGTCACAATCCTTCTCTCATAATCTCCCTTTCTCTCTCTCTCTCTCTCTCTATCGTTCTCTTTTTCTCTTTCTCAGCATGTCCCATAACCCTTCTCTCTTTTTCTTCAACCTCTCTTTCAATCCTCAATCCTCTTATATCTTCCTCTTTATGTCCTGAAATATCCACAACTAATATACAAATACAATTATAACCGTCTACTATGTAGCAGAGGTCTTTATACACTAGTTCTCTTATTTCTGTCATTGATATTGCATAAATATAACAACAGCAACAACAGTCGACGTAGTATTTGACACATCCTGGGTCAGGTGCAAACCTCCTTCCTCCCCTCCTCTTCCTCCTCCTCCTCTTCCTCTTCCTCCTCCTCCCCCTGCCCCTCTCCTCTTCCTCCTCCTCCTTCCCTGCCATCCTCCTCCTCCTCTTCCTCCTCCTCCTCCCCCTGCCATCCTCCTCCTCCTCCTCTTCCTCCTTCTCCTCCCCTGCCATCTTCCTCCTCTTCCTCCTCCCCCTTCCATCCTCCTCCTCTTCCGCCCCCTCCTCCTCCTCCTCCTCCTCCCCCTGCCCCCTCCTCTTCCTCCTTATCCACCCCCTGCCATCCTCCTCCTCCTCCTCTTTCTCCTCTTCCTCCTCCCCCTCCTCATCCTCCCCTTCCTTCACCTCCCCTTCCTCCCCCTCCTCCTCCCCTGCCCTCCTCCTCCTCCTCCTCCCCCCCCCGACCTGAGGACCCTCCTTCCGTATCCTTGTACCTCCTCTCGGGGGCAACTCCTGCTCATGGGGACCCGCCCTTCCAGACAACCTCCCTCCCACCGACTCCATATAAACTTCCTCCTCCCCCTCCTCCTCCTCCTCCTCCTTTTCTTCCTCCTCCTCCTTTTCTTCCTCCTCTTCCTCTTCTTCCCCCTCCTCCTCTTTCTCCTCCTCCTCCTACTTCTCCTTCACTTCGTTATCTTCCTTCTCCTCCTCCTCCACCACCTCGCCCTCCCTCTCCTCCCCTCCTCCTCACCTTCTCCTCCTCCTTCTCCTCCCCTCCTTCCCTTCCTCTTCTTCCTCCTCCTCCTCGTCCTCCTCCTCCTCCTCTTCTTCTTCCTCCTCTTCTTCCTCCTCCTCCTCTTCTTCCTCCTCCTCTTCTTCCTCCTCCTCCTCTTCTTCCTCCTCCTCCCCTTCTTCCTCCTCATCTTCTTCCTCCTAATCATCCTCTTCCGTCTCCTCCTTTTCTTCCTACTCCTTTTCCCTCCTCCCTCCTCCTCCTCCGTCTCCTCCTCCTCCGTCTCCTCCTCCTCCTCCGTCTCCTCCTCTTCTTCCTCCTCTTCTTCCTCCTCTTCCTCTTCTTCCTCCTCTTCCTCGTCCTCTTCCTCTTCTTCGTCCTCTTCCTCTTCTTCCTCCTCCTCCTCGTCCTCTTCCGTCTCCTCCTTTTCCTCCTCTTCCTCCACCTCCTTCGTCTCCTCCTCCTTCTCCTTTCCCCTTTAGGTGCATCCCTCTATTTCTGTTTCATCTCATCCTAAACCCCAACATGCGTTGAAAATAGTAAAGAAAAAATCGGTTTAATGCCAATTTCTTTTACCGTAGTGCCATACTGTATATATTTTTTATACAATGACAGCTCTCTCTTTCTCTTTCTCTCTCTCTCTCTCTCTCTCTCTCTCTCTCTCTCTCTCTCTCTCTCTCTCTCTCTCTGTGTGTGTGTGTGTGTGTGTGTGTGTGTGTGTGTGTGTGTGTGTGTGTGTGTGTGTGTGTGTGTGTGTGTGTGTGTGCGCGCGCTCGCGAATGTTTCAGATCCTGCTGTGATTTAAACATGGCCTACCACCTTCTTGTTGTTGCTGTTGTTTTTGTTTCTGTTATTGTTTCTGCTGTTGTCGTTGTCGCTGTTGCTGATGATGATGACTTGTCTACCAGCGTTTCTATCCTAATAAACACTCGCACGCCGCTTCCGCGCAAGATTGATAGAGAATTAAAGCAAAACCTTCATCAGGTTGTGACACACTGACGCCATCTTGGTGGTCTGTTCCGAGTAACAGACATTTCTCTATCTCACCTGAGGAACCCCATGACGACCAAAAGAGGCGAAAAACTCTTTGTGAAAAACTACTCTTACCACCCCTACGGACCAGAGTTACGCAGCTTTATGTAATTACTGGAGACTGATGTTCCCTCTCACTTTAAATGCTTCTATATGTTCTATCTCAGCATTTCAAGTGAAAGAAATTCAAACTATACTTAACTCAGCAACAGGAAGTTTGACTTTGCTCTGTGCTACGTCGCCTGTGTCGCCTGCGTCGCCTGTGTCGACTGCGTCGCCTGTGTCGCATGTGTCGACTGCGTCACCTGTGTCCCCTGTGTTGCCTGCGTCACCTGTGTCGCCTGCGTCACCTGTATCACCTGTGTCACCTGCGTCGCCTTTGTTGCCTGTGTCGCCTGCGTCACCTGTGTCGACTGCGTCACCTGTGTCGCCTGTGTCGCCTGTGTGGCCTGTATCACCTGTGTCGACTGCGTTACCTGTGTTGTCTGTGTCACCTGTGTCGCCTGCGTCGTCTGTGTCACCTGCGTCGCCTGTGTCACCTGCGTCGCCTGTGTCACCTGCGTCGCCTGTGTCACCTGCGTCGCCTGTGTCACCTGTGTTGCCTGTGTCGCCTGTATCGCCTGCGTCACCTGCGTCGCCTGTGTCCCCTGCGTCACCTGTGTCGCCTGCGTCACCTGTGTCGCCTGTGTCGCCTGTGTCATCTGCGTCGCCTGCGTCGCCTACGTCTCAGTTTGCTTTTAGGCTTAAATCTCTCCTGCGCCATTCTTATAACTCCACCTCTTCGGCGTGACATTGGTCGCCAAGGATAGAAGCGGTGGTTATGACAAGATACTGACAAATCTCATGAACCTGTTGGGTAGTTTCCTACAGAATAGATTTGGAGGACAAGGAAGTAACTACAAAACAGATTTGGAGGACAGGGTGAACAAGTTATAATATGTGATGGGACATCAAAATCTAATTTGAAATCCGATTTTTTTTTTTTTTTTTTTTTTTTCTAATCAGTTTCCGATACTTGTCTCGATACTGCTCTAGACTTCCGATTCTGATACTACTTGCAAATATTATAATTCGTGGTTATGTTCAGGAGAAAGAAATACTTAATGATAAGTATAATTATCAAACATCAAAATAGGAGCCTCAGAGATGAATCGGGACTCCTACTGGAATCATTGAAAATGTCTTGATCGTCCTATCGTTAGTTATAATGATAAAATACGTCAACAAAACACCTTTCGTTCTGCAACGAGATGAGATATAAATTATAATTAATCAGTATATAAGCAAATATATAGATATGCAAATGAATATATGAACAAATAGGTAAATGAATAAATTAATGAATAAGTGAACAACTCAATCAATAAATGAATGAATAAACAAGTAAATGAATAAATAGATATATAAATGGATAGATAAACAGATAAAGACAAATAAATGATTAAATATCAATGAATATATATAGAACTGATTAAGCAAACAAATAATCATATAAACAAATAAACATGTTAATCACTACAGCAACGTTGAATATGTAGAAAACGTAGAAGAAAAAGAATTACAGCGATTTTTCCAAAGACGAATCAAATCGTTAGGCGGTGAGCATGTAAAAGGTACACGACAACGATCCTTTCTGGCTCAATATTAACCATCGCACTTCAACGACACGACAGAATTTTCAAAGTAATTTCTTAGTAACAGAGCCACACGACCGTAGTGTGAAGATGTGTAGACGTCACGTAGGTTCCTGGAGGAAGCAAACTTAAAGTACATTCACCGATAAAAATAAATAAACAATTACTAGAAATAATGTAAAAAAAAAAAAAAAAAAAAAAAAAAAACAACTAAGGAAATCAAACTTGCGTAGATCTAAGTCCGTATGCAAGCTTAGAAGCTGGTTAAGTTAATTTAGATTAAGTTATGGGGCTTAGGCTTAGAGATATACGGTTGTTATATCAAGAAAGCCTCCTAATACATGAACCTTCTTTGGATTATGCATGAATTGCTTATCCCGTGCTGCAAAGTCTACGTGTTATCTGTCAACTCTGGCAAATTTCAACTTGGAAAAGGCCACACGATTACATACAGTCGGGAAGCAAACCCTAAATATTCTAATATCACAGAGAAGTCCACAGCCTCAGGCTCGACAGCCTAAGGAACCAATATTCCAGACAGTTACAGTCACAAGCAAAAATTTTGTCAACCTAAGGAACCAAGTGACAAGAAGAAATTTCGACCAACGCTAATTCTCACAACGTCAATATGATCTTCTTTATCTTAGCACGTGGCGTATTTCCCTAAATGATATTTAGTTTCCAGTAAAGTAAATTTCTTGAATTGTTA
Source organism: Oratosquilla oratoria (assembly GCF_046742065.1). Classification (NCBI taxonomy): domain Eukaryota; kingdom Metazoa; phylum Arthropoda; class Malacostraca; order Stomatopoda; family Squillidae; genus Oratosquilla; species Oratosquilla oratoria. The sequence continues at coordinate 55,696,997 of NC_134792.1, read as the reverse complement.
GAAAATAGTTGACAATGAATTTTAATTTTGTATCCTGAAAAACATTGGGTACGTCAAAACTTTTGCTCGTGACTGTATACTTGGCGTATTTTCCTAAATGATATTTAGTTTCCAGTAAAGTAAATTTCTTGAATTGTTAGAAAATAGTTGACAATGAATTTTAATTTTGTATCCTGAAAAACATTGGGTACGTCAAAACTTTTGCTCGTGACTGTATACTTGGAACAAAATCACTTGAGGATGCTAGTGTCTGCAGTCTTTCCTGACCGACATTAAGACAGTATTTACAACCACATTTCATCTAACATCTTGTATATCTAACACAATAAACACCATCACAAAACACAATACTCACTAACCGTGGTGTGGCCTCTCATCACTGAAATTAATGACGCCATTATCGTAAACACAAATACAAAATGCCATAAATATTTACAGCAGTTTGAAATGGACAAATTATGGAGCAAATCTATACAAGCAAAGCGACCTCCCCTCTCGACGTTTTATAGCAGTTCAGTATTTGAAAATGGTGCAGACTATAGTTGGTAGTTCACGTCTACTGACCTGTGACAAAAATCACAATGCTTGAGAGGATACATCCACCATACTTTCCCACGTGTACTTATACTTGACTCACTTCTTAAATACCGTGTTCGCTACCAACAACTCCCTTTCTAAACGCATCTCTAACATCAACTTTCCCTTATAATATTCAACTGGTACTCCACACTACTCAATCGACGACATATGATTTTATTATTGACAGAGAAAACACCGAGTACAAAGCATGTACTAAGTGTACAACATTTGTGTCGCTGCATTATCTTCAAGGATTATTGAACAAGAACCTCGCCCGCAAATAGTGTTTATTTTGCCAAAACTGTCAGCTTTTGACCTTTTCAAACACAATCATTCGTCTGAGGGTCAGACTGTGAAACTAAGTGGGAGATTCAAAGGATCCAGACACCATTCAACACAGGGGGTCGTCACCCATACTCACCCTTTCCCTGGGGAGAATAGGGTGTTGCAATACACAGGTATTCCTTTCAAAGGGAGATCCGTTGGATGTCGTGGTATGAAGAGACGTCGTTCAAAGAGGTATCCTTAGGGGGTCTCGACCCTTATTGATGCCGTTCAAGGGTGTCCATGAGGGGTGACCGTGACCCATGGCAATCCACACGAAGTTAGTGTTTACACACACACACACACACACACACACACACACACACACACACACACACACACACACACACACACACACACACACACACACACACACACACACACACACACACACACACACACACACACACACACACACACACACACACACACACACACACACACTGTGGTTAGAGTCCCCGGCCGCCACTACGGTGGTCTGGGTTCGAATCCCGCCCAGGGCTGAAATAATGTCAGCATCGCTGCGCTTCGAGTCGTTACTCCAACTCTCGTGAGCGGGGAGTTGGTTGTGTGTGTGCGTGTCAGGTCACAGCATTACCCATAGATAGGTCATATATGAGCTTCGAGCTCTCTTCCGGGAGGGTAAAAGCTGTCGATCACGAGTCCAACACGTGATCCATGACCATGGTGGTAAATCACACACACACAATATCAACCAATAGCCCCGATAAGCATGCCAGCTCAAACGAATTAGGCCAATCACGCAACGACAAGGCAAGACGAGGAGATAAACAAGCACAACGGTGGGGACATAATAAACACACTTCGGTTCATGACAAGGCCAAACGATAACCGAGACTTGGCGAGTTTACAAGCGAAAACACATCGTTCCGAGCGCTCACGCATGCACAGGAGTTGTACGCAGTACTCAGTCACATCTATGGTGAGGCGACGTATAAACTAGATATAGACAGGTGTGCACGTACACACATACATACACACGCGCGCGCACACACAAGTGCACACAAACATGCGCACACATGCACACCCAAACACACACATGCACAAACACACAGACATACACAGAAGCACAAACACACAGACACACACATACACCAACACACAGACACAGACACACACAGAAGCACAAACACACAGACACACACATACACCAACACACAGAAGCACACACACAGAAGCACACACACAGAAGCACACACACACACACACACACACACACACACACACACACACACACACACACACACACACACACACACACACACACACACACGTGCACATACACACGTGCGCACAGATGCGAGCATACACACCAGCGCTCACACATGTAGGCACACACACACATACACACACACACACACACACACACACACACACACACACACACACACACACACACACACACACACACACACACACACACACACACACACACACACACACACACACGTACTCTAACCAGTTTCATGTTAGTTTTGTTATCATTATCTCGTATTGTTATCTATATCATAAATTATTTTTTCTTGGTTTTTTGTCAAACTAGAAACCTGCCTACCACATTATCTGTGCTTTCTGTATGTTCATTAATGTATTCATTTACAGTTGTATAATTGGGACAGCTCCGAGAGTTACCGTTATTTTTTATTAACATTAGAGCTGATGTGATTTCTTTTATGACAAACTACCTTCCGATCTACCTAAACATTTATCTGTATATGTAATCCACTATTCATTTAATTATATATTACTTTCCCCGGTTACTCAACTGGACAGAGAATTATTTTATTCATTAAGTTCTTTTGTTTTTTGTTATTATTTATTTCGAATATTTGTTCTGAAGAAAGGAACATAAAGTAAGAATATATTCGAATTTCTATGCTTACGTTAGAGATCACGATTGCCCACGATGATCTGTACATCGAACATTCGAACACTCACGAACTTGTACGAAGCTTAAATAATCCCGAAATCGATAGATTCCAACAGTTGAGATCACACGATCCAATGCGGCGAAACACGCAAAGCCACAGAATCAAATATATTCGGATCACAGTACCACGCAGAAGAACACGATCGAATACTTTAAATATTACATTACCACGCCTTTAAATTACCCCTCCTCCCCATGAAAGAGCTCAGTGCCAACTATAAAATCAACATATTTCAACGACACGACAAATTGTTCAAATATGTGGCTCCGTTTTTTGTTGACGTGACTGAATAAGGGGAGAAGGGGGGAGGGTAGGACTGATGTATTTTATCATTCTGGAATTAAACTTGGACGTAAATGTATAATTGGCACTGGGGAGTAGAACTATTCCTCCGTTTATTTCGGTCAATTACGCTCAGTGGCGCTATTCTTTTTCCAGACGCGTCATCTACTTACCTCCTCCTCGTCTGGCTTGTCTCCCGACCCCTACGGCTAGCCTCCCACCCGCCAACGTTACCACCTTCTCCCGCTTCCTGCAATATCCACACACAACTCTTGTGCGGTTCCCTCCTCCCTCCTTAAACACAATACGGAGTTCCCCTTG
>NC_134792.1:55661039-55688539 GCF_046742065.1 Oratosquilla oratoria | reverse complement strand
CCTATGTAGGGTATTGACTGCCCAAATATGTTGTAGTCAACGTTCTAGGGATTTTGGATGGCCCCCCTATGGACCAGATCTACTAATTTCTTTTTCTCTCTGAAGACTAATTTTCACCAAAAAAGAATTGTGATCACTTAATTTCTATTAATCTTCTTCTGTGTTAATTTCCTGAAATTCTTCTTTTAACTTTTTTTTAATATGTTTTTCCTTTAGTTTCTTTAATATCACACTGACCCTCCAAAGACGGAAGCGCTGGTCATTTCTGGTAAGATACTCTTTCTTCTCCCTCTATTCCTCTCCTCTCTTCTTCTTTCTCCTCCTCCTCCTCCTCCTCCTCCTCATCCCCCTTCTGCTCCTCTTTCTCATCCTACACTATTTCTCCTCCTCTTCCTCCTCCTACTCTTCTTTCTCCTCTTCCTACTACTCCTCCTCCTCTTGCCCCTCCTCCTCCTCCTCCTCTTTCCCCTCCTATTCCTCCTCCAGCCCTTCCTCTTCCTCCTTTTCCTCCTCCTCCTCCTGCTCCTCTTCCTTCTCTTCCTCCTCCTTCTGCCCCTACTTCTTTTTCGTTGCTTTCTAAGCACTTTATTCTATTTTTCTTTATTTTCCTAATCTTCTTTGTTCTTCTTCCCTACATATTTTCTTGATTTTATTTTCTTTCCTCTCTGTTCCATCGAGGAAAAAAATGGATCTGACTCACAGTAAAAAAAAAAAAAAAAAAGGAAGAAAGGAAGAAACTGGTGGAGAAAAGTATGAAGATAACAAGAGGATATCATGATATAACAAAACAATAATGAAGGAGAGTGCAAGAGACCATGAGGCCTACACTAGGCAGTTCCATGTTCCTCATCCCTATTCATAAAGTTATGAAATCTTCTCTTCAAACAAAAAATTCTTTCAGCGGTCACTAATTGGTTATTAAGTCTATTCAATTTGTTAACTAATCTTCTGGGGAACCAGTTGTTGCATATTTCCTTCTTAAACCTTAATGGATAAAGAGAATAGAGAAAAGGAGAAGGGGAAAGAGAAACAGAGGGAGGAAAAGGAGGAGGAACAAGTAAGGGAATAGAGAAAAAGAAAGGAGGAGGAGGAGGAGGAGGAGGAAGAAGAGGAGAGGAGGAGGAAGAAGAGGAGAGTAGGAAGATAACTAGCAACAGGAGAAAGAGGACGACAAAAGAGGAGGAAAAGGAGGAAAAGGAGGAAAAGGAGGAGGAGGAAAAGGAGGAGGAAAAGGAGGAGGAGAAAGAGGAGGAGAGGAGGAAGAGGAGATGGAGGAGAAAGAGATAGGGGAGGAGGAGAGAAAGAAGAGAACTAGCAACAGGAGAAAGAGGACGGCAAAAGAGGAGAAAGAGGAGGAAAAGGAGGAGGAGAGGAGGAGGAGAGGAGGAGAGGAGGAGAGGAGGAAGAGGAGATGGAGGAGGAGAGAAAGAAGAGAACTAGTAACAGGGGAAAGAGGATGATGAGGAGGAGGAAACTGAAGTGGAGATGGAGGAGGAGGAGGAGGAAAGAGAACTAGTAACAGGAGAAAGGACGACGAGGAGGAAGCGAAAGTGAAGGAGATGGACGAGAGAGGAGGACAAGAGAAGAGGAAGAGGAAGAGGAGGAAGAGGAAGAGGAAGAGGAAGAGGAGGAGGAGGAGAAGGAGGAGGAGGAGGAGGAGGAGGAGGAGGAGTAGGAGGAGGAGGAGGAGTAGGAGGAGGAGTAGGAGGAGGAGTAGGAGGAGTAGGAGGAGTAGGAGGAGTAGGAGGAGGAGGAGTAGGAGGAGTAGGAGGAGTAGGAGGAGTAGGAGTAGGAGGAGGAGGAGGAGGAGGGGGTATGAGTAGGAGGAGTAGGAGGAGGAGGAGGAGGAGGTGAGGGATGAAGGTGAGAGGAGAGAAGACCAGGAAGAGGAGAAATCACTTCGCGATATCAGCATCATCCTTAAGGTCCTCGGTGGCTGAAGAACGTCTCGGGTGTCGAGGGGTCCACTGGGGAGGGGGGGGGAAGGGAGCAATGATGTTGGTGAGGAGGTGGACATTATCTTCGGGCTCTGCCTGTTCCAAGCAGCTTATCAGGTTCAAAGAGTCAGCGTGGATGGCCACGGAATTGGAGTGGGGTACAAAGGTATGTCCTAGGACCCCCTGCATTGCCACGGCCTCGGGCGGATGGAGGACAATGTTTCCCGAACTTTTGTTTGGCTATGCCCCACCTAATCACCTCTAGGATCCTGATGTCCTCCCCATGCCCCCCCCCCCCCCATGTGGTGATATATAATTCGTATTTAAAAGATTAACTCCGTTTCAGGTTAAGAAGCTAAAAACACCAATACATTTTTGAACTTTGATTTTCTACTTAAAATTTAAAGTTAAAGTTTGTTAAATCATAGGCATAAACAAACTTAAAAGCAATATGGCATCCATGGCATGACATCCATGGCATGGCATCCAATTGCCACCCAAAAAAAAAAATCAAATTGCCCCTCCCCAAAAAAAATCCCCCCCAAAAAAAATTGCCCCTCCCCCCCCAAAAATATGTATATATCAAATTTCCCCCCTGTAGGGCGTACGCTAAACGTTGCGAACCACTGGTGTAGAAGAAATAATATGAATCTAAAATATCCGCAAGAAGAAAAGGTAGTTCCGACAGACGAGGAGAAAGGAGAAAGTGGCGAGTTAGCGAGGAATGGAATAAAAAAACTGAAAGAATTACGAGGAGATAGTAGAAAGGTTCTTGAAGAAATGAAGAAGAGGGAGGATGAGGTGGAGAAATGCGATGACAAGCAGAAATAATATGCATTTCGATATATACTTTGTTCAGTGAGAAACAATTAGACGCACACACACACAGACACACGCACACACACACACACACACACACACACACACACACACACACACACACACACACACACACACACACACACACACACACACACACACACACACACACACACACACTCACACTCACTCGGTGGCGCGGTTGGTAGAGTCCCAGATTGTCAGTACGGCGGTGCCGGCGGTACCTGGTTCGAATATAGCCCAGGGCTGAAATTATTTCAGTATCGCTGCGCTTTGAGTCGTTACTCCAACTCTCGTGGGTGGGGAGTTTGGGGGGGGGTGCGTGTAAGGTCATATCATTACCCATAGATCGGTCATACGAGCTCTGAGCTCTCTTCCGGGAGGGAAATAACTGTCGATCACGAGTCCAACACGTGATTCAAAGACCAAGGTGAATTACACACACACACGCACGCACACGCACACACACGCACACACACACACACACACACACACACACACACACACACACACACACACACACACCACACACACACACGCATGCACCATATAAGGGAAGACTAAAAGTACTGGGTCTACCAACTTTGAAAGATCGAAGAGAAAGAGGCGACATGGTTCCAGTGTTCAGGTCCCTAAAGGGGATAGATTGCATTGATAGGAGAGATCTTTAGATTGAAGGCGAGAGGACTTTAAGAGATCATGGAAGTAAAATAAGAAATATGTCGAAAGGATGTTAAGAAATCCATTTTTCCATATAGATGTATAATTATGTGGAATAGTTTAGGTGATATAGCCCAAACTCAAACTATACACGAGTTCAAATCTAAATATGATCATTAGGAATCAAAGATATAGATTGATTTGGAACCGTACATGAAGTTGAGTCGAGGTATGTTAGGGAATTAGGGAATAGGAAACGGGACCCTGCGAGCGTTACTCTTTTCCTATATACTACAATGAGGTAAATACAATTAGGTAAACACACACACACACACACACACACACACACACACACACACACACACACACACACACACACACACACACACACACACACACACACACACACAGACACACACACACACACACACACACACACACACACACACACACACACACACACACACACACACACACACACAGACACACAGACACACACACACACACACACACACACACACACACACAGGATCTACAGGAGACCGTAGGATTTACAGGACTTCGCCGGGTTGACAAGACTCCACCGCTATATTAACAAATATGTCACTATCTAGTTATCTTAGAAAATGTGAATTTTTGAACGTTATTTTTTTCTATATTAAGATATTCAGCGGTGGCAAATCGTTAATAATTTTTCACAATTTTTTTTTTAATAGATATTTTCAGAAAAATGGAAAAGCAGGACTATTTTATCAACATGGCCGAGTTCAAAATGATGAGTGTAGACAAAGAATGGTTTTGATATTTGTATAACTAAGAACAATGAAGTCTATGAAGTCTATAACTTTACTTCATAGGAAATGCCACAACAACTCGTCATCTTAGAAACTATTTTTTTTTCATCAAATTTACTCAGAGCTTCATTCTTGAGTTATTCACATCCACAAAAAATATAAATTTCAACATTCAGACATATCGAGTAACGTACCATTTCCGTTTTCAAACTCTTTGTAGTAAGAGCTAAACGTGAATTAATACGTTAATGATTAATTCTGTAGTCATTCACACCCACACAAGTTTATACGTCACCATTTAGATCTTCTCAGTGATGTACCATTTCGTCATTTGTCCAACTTTACAGGAAATCGAAAAAAATCGTTTTTCTATTTCATAAATGTACGTAATGTTCCTCCTAACGTAGTTTTAACCTATTCAGACACTAAATAAAACATTGGGAATTGTACCACATGGAGCAATAAAAAATTTATTAGACAAAAAAAAAAAAAAAAAAAAAAATCCAGACATTGACTAAAAATAACTTAGGCAACTTCTTTACGAAAGTGACGATTTGCTTTATTCCACTTGATCATTTTTATGACAGTCGCATGTAGGATTCGAACCCACTGCTTTTGGCCACCCGTAAGATTACCTTCACAGAGCCTTAAACCACTTCTTCCTGTACACTGACGCAACAAAGCTACAACTACTTTGGTGTGTGCAGAACCGGGAGAAAACAACATCCTGGTCCACACCAAAAAAGGGAAAAATTAACATAAGTCATGATTCGGACTGAAGCTCACGTGGATAAAACATTATAAAAAAAAAACATTTTGCTTTCCGAGAAGAGCCAACGTTCAACAAACGCAACGGAAATGCTTGGCATCACGGTGTGAAGTGAGGAAAGGGAAGGAGAAATGCATGGAAAAGATAAGGAGGAAAGAGGAGGCTTTGAGAATGAGGAGAAGGCAAATATTGCATTACAGGGAAAGAAACGTTTGAATAGCAAGACGCGCGCGCGCGCGTGTGTGTGTGTGTGTGTGTGTGTGTGTGTGTGTGTGTGTGCGTGTGTGTGTGTGATACATCAATGTCTTGTATCACGTGTTGATCACGTGATAGACAGCTACTACCTTTCTGGATAAGAACTCAAACCTTATATATTACCTGATCTATGGGTATTGTTGTGATCCGCATGTACACACGCACGCACGCACGCACGCACACCCTGACTTGTTCGATTTGTGTGTGTGTGTGTGTGTGTGTGTGTGTGTGTGTGTGTGTGTGTGTGTGTGTGTGTGTGTGTGTGTGTGTGTGTGTGTGTGTGTGTGTGTGTGTGTGTGTGTGTAATTTTGCGTTAACAACTCAAGCGCGTTGTCTCTCGTTTCATAATTTTTCATGAATTCCAAACCTAACCATTGGTTATTTCGCAACCTCTGAATACCTGGGGGTGTCACTGCCCCTGTTGCACCCTTGCACCTGTGCTGCTGTCTATGGAATGCATCTTACCAGCGCTTCTTTCCTTGGGAACAATCTCACTCTGTTGAAGTGGTCGACTCCGCAAAGTACAGAAACTGTTGTACGTGTCTTTGTTTTGCTTTTTGTGTTACGTGATTTCATGATTTCATTATTTGTCAACTCAGCCTTCCCTCCCTTAATGTTTCCTTTTATATTCATCGATTTGTTGTTACTATTATCATTATTATCATCTTTTAATAATTTCTATTCGTTTCTACTTTTGCAAGACTAAAGAGAAGCTATTAAGAACAAATCTTGGTGTCATGATGTGTTACCTCAGTCCACTCTCTTTTTAATTTCTACTTTTAAAATGATAATTTTTGTTGCTACTACTATCATTATCATCATATTTTAATTATTTTCATTCGTTTCTACTTTTGCAAGACTAAAGAGAAGCTATTGAGAACAAATCCTGGTTGGTGGTTGAGGAGTTGATATTTGGAATGCAAAATCCATTTTTTTTTTTCTTTTGCATCAACTGAACGTTTTCCCCTTCCGGAATAACAAATTGGTTCCTGTGTGCAGACTTCCGGCAACGGGCTTTGACCTTAGGGAGGAACAGGTCGGCAAGCAGGTCGGCAAGCAGGTCGGCAAGCAGGTCGGCAAGCAGGTCAGCAAGCAGGTCGGTAGGCAGGTCGGTAGGCAGGTCGGTAAGCAGGTCGGTAAGCAGGTCGGTAGGCAGGGTGGTAGGCAGGGTGGTAGGCAGGTCGGTAGGCAGGTCGGCAAGCAGGTCGGCAGGCAGGGTGGTGGGCAGGGTGGTGGGCAGGGTGGTGGGCAGGGTGGTAGGCAGGTCGGTAGGCAGGGTGGTAGGCTGGGTGGGAGGCAGGTCGGTAGGCAGGTCGGCAAGCAGGTCGGCAAGCAGGTCGGCAAGCAGGTCAGTAGGCAGGGTGGTGGGCAGGGTGGTGGGCAAGGTGGTGGGCAGGGTGGTAGGCAGGTCGGTAGGCAGGGTGGTAGGCAGGTCGGTAGGCAGGGTGGTAGGCAGGGTGGTAGGCAGGGTGGTAGGCAGGGTGGTAGGCAGGGTGGTAGGCAGGGTGGTAGGCAGGGTGGTAGGCAGGGTGGTAGGCAGGGTGGTAGGCAGGGTGGTAGGCAGGGTGGTAGGCAGGCTGGCAGGCAGGGTGGTAGGCAGGGTGGTAGGCAGGGTGGTAGACAAGCCGCTCAAGTGATGGAAGTCTTGTGACTGGAAAGGAAGAGTAAGGAGGAGGTTGAGGAAACTGAAAAGGAGGAAAGGAAAAAGGAAGAGAGATAAAGAGGGAAGAGGGGAGAACGGAGAAAGACGTGGTAGAGGAAGAAGTTGGAAGATTGGGAGGAGGAAAGGGGAAAAGAGGAGGGGAAAGAAGAGAAGGGGAAAGAAGAGGAGGGAAAAGAAGAGGAGGGGAAGGAATAGGAGGGGAAAGAAGAGGAAGGGAAAGAAGAGGAGGGAAAGAATAGGAGGGGAAAGAAGAGGAGGGGAAGGAAGAGGAGGGGAAGGAAGAGGAGGGGAAGGAAGAGGAGGGGAAGGAAGAGGAGGGGAAGGAAGAGGAGGGGAAGGAATAGGAGGGGAAAGAAGAGGAGGGGAAGGAATAGGAGGGGAAAGAAGAGGGGAAGAATGGGAGGGGAAAGAAGAGGAGGGGAAGGAAGAGGAGGGGAAGAATAGGAGGGGAAAGAAGAGGAGGGGAAGGAAGAGGAGGGAAAGAATAGGAGGGGAAAGAAGAGGAGGGGAAGGAAGAGGAGGGGAAGGAAGAGGAGGGGAAGGAAGAGGAGGGGAAGGAAGAGGAGGGGAAGGAAGAGGAGGGGAAGGAAGAGGAGGGGAAGGAAGAGGAGGGGAAGGAAGAGGAGGGGAAGGAAGAGGAGGGGAAGGAAGAGGAGGGGAAGGAAGAGGAGGGGAAGGAAGAGGAGGGGAAGGAAAGAGGAGGGGAAGGAAGAGGAGAGGAAGGAAGAGGAGGGAGAGAAGGAAGAGGAGGGGGAGGAAGAGGAAGAGAAGGAAGAGGAAGGGATGTAAGAGGAGGGGAAGGAAGAGGAAGGGAAGGAAGAGGAGGGGAAGGAAGAGGAGGGGAAGGAAGAGGAGGGGAAGGAAGAGGAGGGGAAGGAAGAGGAGGGGAAGGAAGAGGAGGGGAAGGAAGAGGAGGGGAAGGAAGAGGAGGGGAAGGAAGAGGAGGGGAAGGAAGAGGAGGGGAAAGAAGAGAAGGAAGAGGGGAAAGAAGAGGAAGGGAAAGAAGAGGAGGGGAAGAATAGGAGGGGAAGAATAGGAGGGGAAAGAAGAGGAGGGGAAGAAAGAGGAGGGGAAGGAAGAGGAGGGGAAGGAAAAGGAGGGCAAGGAAAAGGAGGAGAAAGAAGAGGAGGGGAAAGAAGAGGAGGGGAAAGAAGAGGAGGGGAAAGAAGAGGAGGGGAAAGAAGAGGAGGGGAAGGAAGAGGGGAAGGAAAAGGAGGGGAAAGAAGAGGAGAAAGAAGAGGAGGGGAAAGAAGAGGAGGGGAAAGAAGAGGAGAAAGAAGAGGATGAAAAAGATAAAAAGGAAAAAGAGTAAAGGTAAATGAAGGCGATAACAAGAAAAAAAGAAAATATGAATAAAGGAGACGGAGATAAGGAGTAAATAAGGAGGAGGAAGTAGATAGAGGAAGTAGAAATTAACTAATAACACAATTGAATAGTAAAGTAGAAAGGAGAAGATGAGAGTATGGAGAAAGTGGACGAAGATTGGTCATGCAAGCAAGAAATTAATAAAAGGTGGAAAAGAAACAAGGAGAGGAACAGTGTTTAGACTTATTTTGCAAATCTTACACCATTTATGACCATATAGACGAATCAACGAAGATGCTTCCCACAGATAGATCATCAGTATTCCAGATAAGCCTGTACAAATACACACAGATACAAACACACTCACACAGACACAAACACACAGACACACACACACAGACACACACACACAAACACAAACATACACACACACACACACACACACACACACACACACACACACACACACACACACACACACACACACACACACACACACACACACACACACACACACACACACACACACACACACACACACAAACAAACACGCACTCCCATACAAACACACACATCCACACACAGCCACAAACGCCCACCCACACACAGACACAAACACACCCGCACACAGACACAAACACATACACAGACGCGCGCACACACACAACTAAAAAACGTAACTTGGAAGTAAGTAACTAGGTACTATTGTAATTTGAATTTCTTGCCAGCTGCAATGAGAAAAGGAAGAACTAGAAACAAAATAAGAAGAGAACATTACGAATAACAATAACATCAATAATAGCAATAACAGGAACAACAATGATATTATGAACAAAAACAACAATAATAATAATAGGGGTAAAAATGATGGCAATAGTAACAATATTAATAACACTAATAGTAACCATAACAATAGTAACAACGGCAACAATAACATAAGTTTATTGACGGGTTTTAGAGATAGACGGCAGGGAGACGATCCTCTCCGACGTCAATTTCCCGGGACCATCACTTGCAGGTAACCCTCGTCGAAGACCAACAGTTCAAGAATCCTCAACAACGAGCAGAACAACGAGGACGAACATGAGAAGTCTGAGAAGGCATAACATGAACAGACCTTCCAGCGGCAGAAACTCCCAGAGGGTTGGAAGAACAGGAGTCTGAGAACGTATAACATGAACAGACTTTCCATCGAGAGGAACTCCAGGGGAGTTGGAAGAACAGGGGGAGTCTGAGAACGCATAACATGAACAGACCTTTCCAGGGGCAGAAGCTCCCAGAGGGTTGGAAGAACAGGGGGAGTCTGAGAACGCATAACATGAACAGACCTTTCCATCGGCAGGAACTCCAGGAGGGTTGGAAGAACAGGAGTCTGAGAACGCACAACATGAACAGACCTTCCAGCGGCAGAAACTCCCGGAGGGTTGGAAGAACAGGGGGAGTCTGAGAACGCATAACATGAACAGACCTTCCAGCGTCAGAAACTCCCAGAGGGTTGGAAGAACAGGAGGAGCTTGAGAACGCACAACATGAACAGACCTTCCAGCGGCAGAAACTCCCGGAGGGTTGGAAGAACAGAAGTCTGAGAATGCATAACATGAACAGACCTTCCAGTGGCAGAAATTCCCAGAGGGTTGGAAGAACATGAGTCTGAGAACGCATAACATGAACAGAACTTCCAGCGTCAGAAACTCCCGGAGGGTTGGAAGAACAGGAGGAGTCTGAGAACGCACGACATGAACAGACCTTTCCAGCTGCAGAAACTCCAGGAGGATTGGAAGAACAGGTGGAGTCTGAGAACGCACAACATGAACAGACCTTCCATCGTCAGAAGCTCCCAGTGGGTTGGAAGAACCGAAGGAGTCTGAGAACGCAAAACATGAACAGACCTTTCCAGCGGCAGAAACTCACAGAGGGTTGGAAGAACAGGAGGAGTCTGAGAACGCACAACATGAACAGACCTTCCAGCGGCAGAAACTCCCGGAGGGTTGGAAGAACAGGAGGAGTCTGAGAACGCATAACATGAACAGAATTTCCAGCGTCAGAAACTCCCAGAGGGTTGGAGGAACAGGAGGAGTCTGAGAACGCACAACATGAACAGACCTTTCCAGCGGCAGAAACTCACAGAGGGTTGGAGGATTAGGAGGAGTCTGAGAACGCAAAACATGAACAGACCTTTCTATCGTCAGAAACTCCCAGAGGGTTGGAGGAACAGGAGGAGTCTGAGAACGCAAAACATGAACAGACCTTTCTATCGTCAGAAACTCCAGGAGGGTTGGAAAATCAGGAGGATTCTGAGAACGCACAACATGAACAGACCTTCCCAGCGGCAGAAACTCACAGAGGGTTGGGTGTTGTTTCGATACCGGATAGCCGTCTGAGCGCAGGCCGGGTCCGGGAACACTACGGGGGGGATAGGGGGGGGCGACGCCCCGGGAGCCGCAAGACCTCACTCCCCCGCCTCCCAGTTATTGCGGCCAGAGGAACAGTCACGAATACAAATGACTCTTCGCTGCTCACACATGCCCCCCCCTTCCTCCCTCCCCCCTGCCCCCCGTCCCTCTCCCCCTCGCCCCAACCTTTCTTTTACCCGCCCCTCCTCTCTCCATTCTTTCTCTCTTTCTCTCTCTGCATTCTTCCTCTCTCTCTATTCTCTCTCTCCATTCTTTCTCTCTCTCCATTCTTTCTCTCTCTCTCTCTCCATTCTTTCTCTCTCTCTCTCTCTCCATTCTTTCTCTCTCTCTCTCTCCATTCTTTCTCTCTCTCTCTCTCTCTCTCCATTCTTTCTCTCTCTCTCTCTCCATTCTTTCTCTCTCTCTCTCTCCATTCTTTCTCTCTCTCTCTCTCCATTTTTTCTCTCTCTCTCTCTCTCTCTCTATTCTTTTCTCTCCATTCTTTTTTTATCTCTCTCTCCATTCTTTCTATCTCTCCATTCTCTCTCTCTCTCTCTCTCTCTCTCTCTCTCTCTCTCTCTTTCTCTCTCTCTCTCTCTCTCTCTCTCTCTCTCTCTCTCTCTCTCTCTCTCTCTCTCTCTCTCTCTCTCTCTCTCTCTTTCTCTCCCTCCATTCTTCTTCATTTTTTCTCTCTCTTTCTCCCCATTCTCTCTCTCTCTCCTGTCTTTCTTCCTCTCCCCCTCTTCTTTTTCCCACACGCCGACACACTGCTCTCTTTCACGACCATTTCCTCTCCTCCTGCCTCCGAAACGTCTACTCTCTTTTTATCCTGTACATCCACCAACACACAGACTCCTACTATTCCTTCTCTTTTGTCCTCTTTACATTCTCTTTGGAACACCTATCCTCTTCCTCTCCTCCTCTCCTCCTCCTCTCCTCCTCTCCTCCTCTCCTCCTCTCTTCTTCTCTTCTTCTCTTCTTCTCTTCTTCTCTTCTTCTCTTCTTCTCTTCCTCTCTTCCTCTCTTCCTCTCCTCTCCTCCTCTCCTCCTCTCCTCCTCTCCTCCTCTCCTCCTCTCCTCCTCTCTTCCTCTCTTCCTCTCTTCCTCTCTTCCTCTCTTCCTCTCTTCCTCTCTTCCTCTCTTCCTCTCCTCCTCTCTTCCTCTCTTCCTCTCTTCCTCTCTTCCTCTCTTCCTCTCTTCCTCTCTTCCTCTCTTCCTCTCTTCCTCTCTTCCTCTCTTCCTCTCTTCCTCTCTTCTCTTCTTCTCTTCTTCTCTTCCTCTCTTCTCTTGCTCTCTTCCTCTCTTGCTCTCTTCTTCTCTTTTTCTCTTCTTCTCTTAGCGCACCCCTCCATCTACGTTTACCTTCTCTCATTCTCCATCCTCGTTCCTCTCATCTATCCTTCGCTTCTGTCTTCCTCCCACCCCATCCTTCCAATCCCCCGCTTTTACATCTCCCCTTTCCAGGTCTGAGATCACTTCCAGCGCCCCTTTGGCTCAGATTTACGTACTTCTACCTTCCAGTCTCCTCTTGTTCCTAATCCCACTCCATAGTCCCTCCTCTCTCCTCCTGAATATACTCCACATACTCCAATTATTTTTATTTGTTTTTATGTGATTTTCCAACTCCTGGTATATATTTCTTTCACTACTGGATTGTACAACAATTGAAATGTAATTCAAATAGAAAAATATATTGACGTGATACATATATCAAAGGGGACGTACTAACTTACCCAGGGCAACACGTTACTTGCGGCGAAGGTCGAGGGGATGGTGGTTCGAATCCTGCCTCCGGCGAAGTTGAACCAAGGGCATGGTTTATCAAATTCCACGCTACAAAGCTCTCTGTGGGGGGCACCGTCCTAGCCTTCCGATAGGAGGGAGTTTGTGACGTTAAACCATATCATCATCATTAATAATGTTGCATATATAAGAATTTCAGTGTATTATTAACATCGCTCCACAAGATTGTTACTCTCAGTTTTTGCCTTCTTTGTCTATAGCTGTGTTCTCAAAAAAAAAAAAAAAAAAAAATCACCATGGAAATGGGAAGTTTTTTTTTTTTTTTTTTTTTTTTAAGGTCGATGTTTGGGTCGCCTCCCCGCCTGCCCAGGGCTGTCGTGAAGCACGCGGGTCCCGGGAATCGAACTCACGAACACCTTCTCACAAGTTCGACACGTTATACGCTCCGTTCCTCTCTTTTCCTCCCTTCCATTCTCCTCCTCCTCCTCCTCCTCCTCCTCCTCTCCTGTTCATTATCTTTTATTCTTTCTGAACCATCTTCCATATTTCCTAATATTCCCCAGTTCATTTGAAAATTCCTTTCTCGTACTCAGACTTAATTTCTCCCCCCTTTCACAATATTCGACCATTTTCTTGATTTATTCATGTTATATCTACCTCTCTCTTTGCTCGTCTGTCTTCCGTATTTTCCAGACATTTACCTTTTATCCATTTCCTCTCCTTTATTTAGAGATACGTTAGGTCTTCTGGTTTTTTTCAGCAACTCACGAATGAGCATTTAGTCTGAGGGTGTGATATTGTATTAAGGTTGTTTTGTATTAAGGGTGTACTGTATTAAGGGTGTGTTGTATTAGGTTGCATTGTATTAAGGTTGCATTGTATTAAGGGTGCATTGTATTAAGGTTGCATTGTATTAAGGTTGTTTTGTATTAAGGTTGCATTGTATTAAGGTTGTTTTGTATTAAGGTTGTTTTGTATTAAGGTTGTTTTGTATTAAGGTTGCATTGTATTAAGGTTGCATTGTATTAAGGTTGCATTGTATTAAGGTTGCATTGTATTAAGGTTGCATTGTATTAAGGTTGTTTTGTATTAAGGTTGTTTTGTATTAAGGTTGTTTTGTATTAAGGGTATACTGTATTAAGGGAGTATTGTATTAAGGTTGCACTGTATTAAGGTTGCACTGTATTAAGGTTGTACTGGATTAAGGTTCCACTGGATTAAGGTTCCACTGGATTAAGGCTGCACCGGAATAAGGCTGCACCTGCTTAGGTTGCATTGTATTAAGGTTGCGTTGTATTAAGGTTGCAATTGCATTAAGGTTGCATTGTGTTAAGGTTGTATTTTATTAAGGTTGTATTGTGTGAAGGTTGTATTGTGTGAAGGTTGCATTGTATCAAGGATGTATTACATCAAGGTTGTATTGCATTAAGGTTATATCATAATAAGGTTCCTAAGTATTAAGGTTGCACTGGATTAAGGTTCCATTGGATTAAGGTTCCACTGGATTAAGGTTCCACTGGATTAAGGCTGCACCGAATTAAAGCTGCACCGGGTTTAGGTTGCCTTGTACTAAGGCTGCATTATGCAAATGTTGCATTGTACAAAGGTTGCATTGTACAAAGGTTGCAATGTATTGTATTAAGGTTGTGTTGTATTAAGGCTGTGTTGTATTAAGGCTGTGTTGTATTAAGGCTGTGTTGTATTAAGGCTGTGTTGTATTAAGGCTGTGTTGTATTAAGGCTGTGTTGTATTAAGGCTGTGTTGTATTAAGGCTGTGTTGTATTAAGGTTGCGTTGTATTAAGGCTGTGTTGTATTAAGGCTGTGTTGTATTAAGGCTGTGTTGTATTAAGGCTGTGTTGTATTAAGGTTGTGTTGTATTAAGCCTGTACTGTATTAAGGCTGTACTGTATTAAGGCTGTACTGTATTAAGGCTGTATTGTATTAAGGCTGTACTGTATCAAGGTTGTACTGTATTAAGGCTGTACTGCATTAAGGTTGTACTGTGTTAACGTTGTACTGCATTAAGGTTGTACTGTATTAAGCCTGTACTAAGGTTGTACTGTATTAAGGTTGTACTGCATTAAGGTTGTATTGTAATAAGGCTGTAACGCATTAAGCCTGTACTAAGGTTGTTTTGTATTTAGGTTGTACTGCATTAAGGTTGTATTGTATTAAGGCTGTACTGCATTAAGGTTGTACTGCATTAAGGTTGTACTGCATTAAGGTTGTACTGTATTAAGGTTGTACTGTATTAAGGTTGTACTGTATAAAGGTTGTATAGTATTAAGGACGTGTTGTATTAAGGTTGTACTGTATTAAGGTTGTACTGTATAAAGGTTGTATAGTATTAAGGACGTGTTGTATTAAGGTTGTATAGTATTAAGGACGTATTGTATTAAGGTTGTGTGTTATTAAGGTTGTACTATCCTTAATAATGTCCTCATTGGCTTGAAATATTTATAGTGACTATCAAATACATGGACTAAATCCCACAACGATTTTCAACTAAGCAAATTTTATACATAAAATTGTGTGATGAACGCGCCACAAGTCGATCATTCCTAGTACATATTGAACATGATTATTATTGTGACGAAATTCATGACTGAATGAACCTACCCATTTCCGTTTCACAAATTAAACTATTTAGCGTTGCATTTTACATTCGACAAAAATCATTTTTCGGTGTTTCAGTTGCAGACATTGAAATGCCTGCTACAGCAGAATAAATAAACAAATAATGATAAATAATTAGATTAATAATAAGAATTATAATAGTAATAATTAGTATCTCAAAAATTTTCGTCACCTATACAGTCCACTATGCTTTGTATGATTTGAAGAAAGCAAACAGATTTTACTTGCCATCTCATAAATTGGTATGTGAATAGTGGAGAATAGTATTTGAAGAAAACAACCAGATTTGACTTGCCGTTTCAGTATGTGAATAGTGGAGAATAGTATTGTAAAAGAATGGTAGGGCCATACGATACATACACATACATACAGAAGACCAAAATGTAGTGACACATATGTAAAATGTTTAAATATAACCCACTGTCGAAGAAACAAAGCAAAAGAAATAAACGATCTGTACTGTATATTTCGACCACAACTCTTCTGCTGAAGAGGATCACAGTTGTGGTCGAAATATACAGATCGTCTGTTTCTTTTGCTTTGTTTCTCCGACAGTGGGTTATATATATATATATATATATATATATATATATATATATATATATATATATATATATATATATATATATATATATATATATTCGTACACAATGAAAATTATAATTATAAGAAAAAAAATAGAGGAAAAGAAGCGGCTTGTCATAAGAGACAGGTTTTTACCCTATCATCGGTTTTCCACTTCTCGTTGTGTGGCTGGGGAGTAGCCAGTATAAAATAGTATACTACAGAAGAGGCCATTTTGGCTACAAAATACTAAAAGATATATTATTTCCAGGCAAATAATGAACATGAGTTTCCCGGGATTAATTACGAGCTTATCCTTCACAAACTGTTCACAAATTGAAATATTTTAACTTTAAATTTTACATAAAACCACGCATGTATGATAAGCATTTTGAATATAAACAGAAATTTTGCAACAGATTAGCACAAAAATGAATAATTCCCTTTCATTCTTATAACACAGTTCTGTATATTATTTTTATTCGAAAGAGGTAACCTAAATTTACATGTAATCACGGAAGCTAATGTATGAACGCCGGAAATAAATTGCAAAATTTTCTAACATTACGTACCAGATACCATTTTGGCCGTGAATTTACATTTAACCTAAATTCAGCCGAGTTGATATAATCTGGAACACAAAATCTGTGAATGCACTAATAAATAAATATATTTTTTGAGACTGTCGATATACATATACCAATTACGCATTTTCCTCGACGAAAAACTATTCATAATGTAATATTTAACACTGATAACTTACAACTTATTTTGCAAATTAATTCTGATTAATTAGCAACTATCATAGCCTCTCCCAGCTCACAAGAATGATCATAATCCTGATGTGGATTCATGTGATAATTGATAACATACGACTTATTTTGTAAATTAATTCTGACTACTTAGTAACTATCATAGCCTCTCATAACTAACAAAAATGATCATAAGCCTGGCGTAGATTCATGTGATCATCAGAAAGATTTTAGGTTGCATATATTATGAACTGTCGTAGATGAGGTACAGTTGCAAGGGTTGTATAGAAGAGAATATTTGTATTTTAGTAATTCAAAGGATTCTCCTGGGCTGTTGTTGTCGTCACTACTCAAGCGTTCATCATCAAAACGATGGTAATAGGAACATACTAAAACTAATCTGTTTATTTGCGTAGAATAGATTAAAGCAGCATTTCTCAACCTTTTAACCCTTGCGTAACCTTTAAAATAAATTGCATGTCTCAAGGAACCCCTTCTAAAAAAAAAAAAAAAAAAAAAAAACGCATATACCATATCTTTCTCATTTTATTTTCATCATAACAATAGGTTGGGATGATGTCTATATTACATTATTACAATAACCAAGAATATGTCGTGCGTGTTTAATTATATTACGTATATGAAATTAAATTAAAAAATCAAAAGTGCATTAGCTTATCTCACTTGTTCTCGCGGAACCCTTAGGGACCTTTTGCGGAACCTTAGGGTTCCAGGGAACCCTGGTTGAGAAACGCTGGATTAAAGTATTGGTGGGTCCAGCGTTTACAAGGTTTTCTGAAACGTCACTTGAATAATTATCGCCCCAGAACGCCCACATGAAGAATCGTCACCCCATGAGATCCCACCGGAAGAATTGTCACCCCGGTACGCCGAATATCAACAGTGGAATAAAGATTAGGTTACCTTAACCGAGGTTAGGTTAAGTTAGGTTGAATGGGGGTTGTGCTTCTTGTCATCAACTTATATAACCGAATAATCGTAAACCCAGGATGGCCCACATGAAGAATTGTCACCCTAGGATACATAGCCCGCATGACGAATTGTCACCCTTGGATAGCCCAAGTGAAGAATTGTCACCTTGTTGAAGTCTAGGATGACGATTCCTCATGTGATCCCTGAAACGAATTCATCCGAGCAACATTGATGAATTTCTGTAGCAGATTCTTGCAACAATGCACGTCATACAACACATAATTCCGCCACTTTTATCAAATCTTGCAACAGGATTGTCGACCCTAAAACATGAAAGCGTTGCAGCGTGATAAAACATGACTCTTTATATTATGGATACTGCGCGTCGGATTGGTGGACATTTTACTTGGAATAGTGCGTACCGAGCGTGAAGAAGACAGATAACATCATTCCTCAATGAGTAGAATTATATAGGAAAGATAATTTCCTACTTGCTGTGCTTACAAGACAACTGGACGTGCCCAAAGATGGTCATTTCCAACACGGTGAAATTTCTTTTGTTTTATTTTTTCTCAGCTTGGACATGCAAAATCATTTGAATGAAATTCTATGGATTAAGTAGCTGAAGAAACAGTTAATCAATGGACTGAGGTTTCTGAGAGAACGTTTGGGTTTAGTCTTATCTTGAACAGTGTCTGTTCTTATATAGCTGAGCATCAACTAGCAGTCTTGCTGCAGTTGTAACAATGAACATATGCCCCACAATGTTATTTTCGTTTATTTGAATCAAATGAAATTAATCTGATGTAGCCTCAGTTGATGATCTATTATTGATCAACTGAACAAAATTAATTCCTTTGGTGACGATACTGTACATCTTTTCAACAATTCAAATGCGATTTCACAACTACCTCAAATATTTAGTAAACTAACAAAAACACGAGAAAGAGAAACAATTTGTCAAGTATTCTGGTAACATCTTCTGGAGAGAGACATTATGAGGAGACAAGGGCAAAACAATGAAGTCATCAAATCCAAAACTTGCTCCCCAGAAGTGACTGAAAACCGCTTAACGATACAGAGCCGATGGCTCAGAATAAAGATTTAGACACGCAGGATTTTCTTTTGCAATTTTCATAGTAATTCCAACGTTGAAACTGACAGTTGAAGACTTTGCAGTGAAAATAAAAAGTAAATATAGTTGTTCCATGGTAGCTGAAGCGATGTGTTGCGTGTTGAGATGGCTTCCCAACCCCTTAGTTCAATAACTGATGTCGTGTCATTCATTCACAGATTTTACTGTAAAAGTCTTACATTCGAACAGGTGTCTGACAATCCTTCTGGTCATATTGTTCACGCAGCCCATGAGAGTTGTCGATTTGATGTCCTTTTGAACGTATACCATCTGTCTTCAGTCAAGACTGCTCGAAGAGCAAGTACCGCTTCCCAAGATGCATGACCTAATTGTTTGATAGAAAAGAAGTGGAGGTTATGATGAAGTGTACTAACGAAAGATACACACTAATTAGGTATCAGGAAAATTAAATTCACGCTGAGCCAGTTACTGAACTCGCAATTCAATTACTATATAATGGGAAGTGAACCTCTGGTAGAGCAAAGCCTTCAGTTGTGGCAAGCATTTTTTTTTTCTATTTCTTTTTTTTTAGGCCGACGTAGGGTCTCCTCTCCACCTCGCCAGGACTCGAACTTAGGACCATCTACCCATGAGTTCCAGGTTGTATCCACTTGTCTACCGCATGACTATTGAACAACATTAGACAATCTGACATATATAATACTTCGCAAGAACCACACTGCTGACAATTACCTAGTTAAAATCGTCATTTCAGATGACAATCAAGTTCGTTCTTTTTGAGAGCTTGGGGTCGAAGGATTATCACAAAAATAAAAATTTATGAGAAGCTGATATGAGTGGGAGGAAAGAGTACTGCATGGGAGTGGAAAGAGTGGGAGTGGATATATTCCTTCCGACTTTGGCTACCCCCCTGATAAGGGGGAAAAGGCCTTTGGTATATAAAATAGAATATCATAAGCTCAGAACGATGTCATGACAGCCATAATGGGTTATCAAACTGGTTTATTTTTCCTCCGACATCCTACCTCCAAACTACATCCGAATAACTAGAATATAACTTCGTTTACAGAAATCTAGACTACTCTAAGAACGCTTCAACAGTATTTCTAACATTCGTATAGATTTATAGTGTTTTATTTTATCATTCGGCTTTGCTATATACGACGGAAAGATAATCTGATATTTGGAGATTTGAAAAAAATAAAACATTGTAACCGAAGTCGTTTTCGCTCAATCGAACTCTCGACTGTCGACGCTGGTGAAGTCCGTTTAAGAAGAGGCTTACACGGTCCCTATACACTGTCAATCATGATTGCACAGTCATCGAGATTGTGCAAACAATGTTTGGAACACACACTGTCAGTAAGATTGAGCAATCATGACTTACCTCTTGGAGTTTGTGGAGTGAAGATGAGTAAAGCGGCTGCATGCAAAGCCATTCTTGGCTACAAAGGAAAGACTGAGCTGTTGACGCAATCATCGACACTAACTATCACTCATGATGGTGTAACTACTATGCTTGAGCTTACAAAATCAAATCGTGTTGGAAATTCCTCAATCATCTGCACAAACACTCAATCACACCCACTCACACAGGATATGCTTGCGCAATCATGAATATTGTGCAATCATGACTGACAGTGTGTAGGGGCCTTTACGGTTCGTCGAACGCGGTTCGACAGACACGTGTTTAAAGTGATGTGTGAACATGTGAACGGGGTATTTGGTTGTCGAACACGTTGGTTAAACCCCAAATACCCCGTTCACACATCACTTTAAGTACGTGTCTGTCGAACCGGGTTCGACAAACCGTTAGACCGTATAAAGCCCCTCTAAGCCTTTACATGGCTGTTGGACACGATGAGATATACCTTGAATATTCCTGCTGTTGCCGGTTTCCTCGGGGCCGCGTGTTTCCTGCGAGAGAAACCTGGGGCAACGGATTGACTGGAAAGATAAATAATTCCATTGAAAGCTGTGATAAGATACGATAGATTTTGAATTGATAAAATACATTTGGAAATATCCGTTACATGTGTAATACATTATATTGCGGCGAATAATAATTTTCATAACCTCGAATAGCTTACAAAAAAACAATAGAAAATTGTTAAACATGATCTGTAAAATGTAAAAATTATCATTATTTCGAAAATTATTTGCAGATTTTTGATATTACATTCAAAAGGTTGTGGATAAGTATCTTGTATATAAAGTGTAATTCTGAAGTAACTTTCAACTAATGTAAATGTATGTTCACCCAGTGCCGAGCTATGGACTAATAACCGGTATTTTCAATATCTATATGAAATGAGCTGGCTTTATATATTTTATTTAGGAATCTCGCTAGCAGAGCGGGTTAGGGCGTCGTTACTTGCGGCGAAAGTCGAAGGGATGGTGGCTCGAACCTAGCCACCGGTGAGGTTGAACCAACGGTTTGGTTCATTAAATTCCACGCTACAAAGCCCTCTGTGAGGGGTATCGTCCCAGCCTTCCGATAGGGGGAGGGGGGGTTGTGACGTTAAACTATATCATCGCGATAGGAAATCAGCAATCATTTTCACAGTTGACGACGAAAATTCTATTTACTTGGAAGTTTCATAGATCACACAATGTGACGGGTGAACGCATCACTTTGAGCTTTGGATGACAATCACTGAATTTCATCTAACATTACTTGCAGAAAAAAATATTTTCAATCATATAATGTAATGGAAATAGGAACGCGTTTTTTTTTTTTTTTTTTTTTTTTTTTTAGAATTGATATGTTGACATCTGACATTTAGTATATCGGATATGCTGACTTGCAAAGTTACCCTTACGTCTTTCTCGAAAAATGAAAATAAAAAAATAGTATAGACATATTAATAAATTGTGTATGTTAAAGACAGATTGAACATTTTTTTTAACATGTTGCGTGAAGCGTGGTCGGGGACTTCTACAGTCCTTTTGAACCATCACACGTAGCACGGTCGCTAGCGTCTTGGCCTCGTGATTATGGATGCACGGGTCAGGGTTCGAATCCCATGGCAGAGCTTCTAAAAATGTTCATATTAATAAATACATAGGTATATAAATAAATAAATAAATAAATAAATAGAGGATCAAATAAATAAACATATAGACGAATAAGTAAATAAACAATTTTATAACAAACAGGGACAAATAAATAAAAATGCAAGGAAATGAATAATAATGATAAATAGATACAGATAAATGATAATAATGAATAAACAAATACACAAATCGATAAACAAAGATGAATAATAGATTAAAACGAATAGAGAAATTAAACTATGATCATTTAAAAAAAAAATCTTATATATACGAAAATAAAGCTCGAATATATAATGAACATAATCTTAGGAATTGTACGAACGAGACTAATTTCGTCAATCGATATTCCTTCAGTACAATTTCAAGCGTTCACACATTTGCTAGAAAATTGTACACAATTACTCATTTCGTGTGTTTATGAAAAATCTGAGTAATTTACATTGTCACATTGAATTATTCAGGACTCGGCGGAAGCAGAATAAATTTAGAAACAGTAATACAGTAATTTGGTAAAGATGACAGCTTTATAATTTTTTCATACAGTTTATATATCAACGATGCGTACGGAACCATTAGATGAAATTGATTCGGGGAAAAAAACTCAGTGAAAATGCATAAAGAATTCTTTGTTGAAGTCCACAAATAAGTAAAAAGCATTATGGGATTTGTTCCATCTATTTGATAGTCAAATTGAATGTGTGGCAGTCGTTGCACATACACACAAGCTCGCGAATGCACACATACATACGCACACGGAGCAACAACAAAAATACAAACAATAAAAACAGCAAAAACAAAAAATAAAATAAAAACAACAAAAGCAAAAGCAACAATAAAAACAAAAGCAATAATAGAAAAAACAAAACAAAACAAAAACAAAAAACAAAAACAACAAAAACAACCACAAAACAACAAAAACAACAAAACAAAAACAACAAAAACAACAAAACAACAAAACAAAACAAAAAACAACAAAAACAACAACAACTCTGATTACTCTGCAGCTAATCGCATCCACGAAACCTACAGAGAGGAACACCATCACCCCCCACAACGCGGAAAGGTGGAGTGGGGGGGGGGGCAGACAGGCGAGAAGGGAAGCGAACGCTTCTGCAAACGCAGAAGCTTCCTCAGCCTCACAAGACCCGTGGACGAAGGACTCGACTGCAGCGCGTCTCAGGAGAGGCGAAGGAAGAAGTTCTTCGACAAAGGTATCGACCGAGTCTACTGTGCAATGGTCGGGGAGAGTCTGTCTGTCAGGGTCTGTCTGTCTGTGCTCTCGAGAGCAGATTCCTGTTTGGGATTAGAGGTCTGCACTCGTCCCTAGGGAAGAACGACAGCGCGGCAGAACCTCCCTTCCTCCCTCCCCCACCCCCCAAAGGCTCCCCCCCTTCCCGGCAGCCTCTTACGCAGTCCCCCCCGCCCCTCCCCACACGTCATAAGAACGTAACGGAGGATAACGCCATTTCCGTCGCTTAGATGGGGTGCGTATCGACGGGAGAAGTGGGTCCATTATCCGTATTGGTATTCGTGAGTATAAAACCGAATTCCAAATTATTTCTTCTTCTTCTTCTTCTTCTTCTTCTTTCTCTTTCTCTTCTTGCTTCCTTCTTTTCTTTGTCTTTTTCTTCTTCGTGCTTCGCCTTTTCCTCTTTCTCCTTTTCCTTCAATTTCTTCCTCTTCTTGGTCTTCCTCCTCCTTCTTGCATTTCCTTCTTCTTCTTTTTTTTTCTTTTCACTCCTCCCCCTCCTATTTTCCTCCTCTTTATCTTCTTGCTTCTCCTCCTCCTATTTTCCTCCTCTTCATCTTCTTCCCTCTCCTCCTCCTCTTTTTCTTCTTCCCGGACGATAAGAGGCACACGTTGACGTATAAGTTGGGTTCTGTATGATTGGGTAGGAAAAAATCAATACCTTTGGTATGGACTGACTTTCTCTTTTATTGCGGCTGTCGCCAGACGGACAATTTCATTCACCTCTGTTGTGTCATTTCAATTTAAGCTTATAACTTGGGTTACATTTATGATGACAGATTGTTAGGGAAATGAATTTGGGCCTATGGAATTTACAGACACGCCCACACACGAACGCCCATCCACCCAGACACAGACACAGACGTACACACACACACACACACACACGCACACACACACACACACACACACACACACACACACACACACACACACACACACACACACAATCACTTCAATACAAAGATATGCAGGCACACACACAAATACATATGCATATACACATATAAACACGCACGCGTGTAAATGCACACACACACACACACACACACACACACACACACTTGTGTGCATAGAAACATTTCAGCAGTACAAAACACAATCATCTGAAGGTACTCAACCTGTATAGCTGGTTACTGACCATCATAAGCATCACGATAAACGATATACCGACAGTATTTATAAGTTAAGTCTACAGTTTTATACCTTTACATCGTGCTTGCCAAACCAAAATGTTCACATTCTGTCATTTACTATATTACGTTAATTTGAACATCGTCGAGCACAGAGTTGTGTGTCACTGACCTTTGGTAGTCTTCGTTTGGTAAATGATTAACATAGTGCCCAGGGATATGACACTCAATCACTGTGCTGCGCAGATTAATGGTTCACTGGATTATGTATAAAGTGAACAGTACCGGGATTAATCGCATCCAGATTGATGACGAGTCTTCTACATTTTTTTTAATACGAGTTTTGACATACACAAAAATTACACTTCAAAGAGTCAAGGAAATTAAATGAGACGTGTAAATATCATAGCACCGGATCTCGTCAATAGTATTCCATAAGGTACCTGCGTTTCGATGTATTGTAAAGGTTGGTGTGTGAGGGATGCCTATCGCTATCGGTTCTTAGATTTAGGACTTTATTTTATTTTATTTCATTTCATTTTGTTTCTTTCGTTTTGTTTCATTTCGTCTCGTTTTTGTTTAATTTAATTCTATTTCATTTTATTTACCTATTTATTAACTTGTCAAAACTATTCCATAAGGTAGCTGCGTTTTGATGTATTGTAAAGGATCGTTTGCGAGGCCTATCGTTGTCGGTTTTTAGATTTAGGATTTTATTTTATTTTATTTTATTTCATTTTGTTTCGTTTCGTTTAGTTTTGTTTCATTTCGTCTTGCTTTTGTTTAATTTAATTCTATTTCGTTCTATTTACCCATTTGTTTATTTACTCGTGTATTTATCTATTTATTTTTCTTACGTTCATTTTTTCCTTGTTAATTTTCTATTTCCTTATCTACTTGTTAATTTATTTATCTATTCATCTATCTACTTATCAATTTATCTATTTACTTACTCATTCACTCATCTAGTTTATTTCATTTTTTGTTATCGAGCAAGCCTGTTCGTGTTATCTGTTCGACAGAAATAGCTATGCTTGCTATAGTTTTGTAGGAGACGCTAGTTAATGCAACACTTAGTACTGAAGCCGACTGTATTACTTTGCCTTTGAACTTAAGATGAGCCCTAAGGGAAAAGGCTGCATTGATGCACTGTTAGGGAACAAATCCTACCCCAGGTATAAATCATTACTCGTAACATCAAAAAACATTTTGTCGCTTGATACAGACTACAGAGCAAGAAATAATGAATTTAAACAAACGAGCCGTGGGGCTAAATGATAATTACTGTGTAAATAAAATCTAGTTAAATATCCCTGCAATCATCATATTGGAAATCCCCCTCGGAAGTTATTGCTGTCGATTCATTTCGAAGTTAAATGATTTAGGTAGAGAATAACCCACAGAAGCGGAACAGAATCAAAGTACTTCGTGTCCGCATAAAAAGTGAAATTGATGAAAAATGATATTAATAACAATGGTAATATATTCGTATCTGCTCGGAGATTGGAGACCAAGGTGGAGACTTTTTAGTACACTACCATATCTGCTTGGAGACTGGGGACCAAGGTGGAGACTGTTTAGTACACTTTCATATCTGATCGGAGACTGGAGATCAAGATGGAGACTGTTTAGTACACTATCATATCTGCTCGGAGACTGGAGACCAAGGTGGGGACTGTTTAGTACACTATCATATCTGCTAGGAGACTGGTGACCAAGGTGGAGACTGTTTAGTACACTTTCATATCTGATCGGAGACTGGAGATCAAGATGGAGACTGTTTAGTACACTATCATATCTGCTCGGAGACTGGAGACCAAGGTGGAGACTGTTTAGTACACTATCATATCTGCTTGGAGACTAGAGACTGTTTAATACACTATCATATCTGCTCGGAGACTGGAGACCAAGGTGGAGACTGTTTAGTACACTATCATATCTGCTTGGAGACTGGAGACCAAGGTGGAGACTGTTTAGTACACTATCATATCTGCTCGGAGACTGGAGACCAAGGTGGGGACTGTTTAATACACTATCATATCTGCTCGGAGACTGGAGACCAAGGTGGAGACTGTTTAGTACACTATCATATCTGCTTGGAGACTGGAGACCAAGGTGGAGACTGTTTAGTACACTATCATATCTGCTCGGAGACTGGAGACCAAGGTAGGGACTGTTTAATACACTATCATATCTGCTCGGAGACTGGAGACCAAGGTGGAGACTGTTTATTACAAAATCATATCTGCGTTGAGACAGGAGAACAAGTTGTAGACTGTTTAGTACACTATCATATCTGCTCGGAGACTGGAGACCAAGGTGGAGACTGTTTAGTACACTATCATATCTGCTTGGAGACTGGAGACCAAGGTGGAGACTGTTTAGTACACTATCATATCTGCTCGGAGACTGGAGACCAAGGTGGGGACTGTTTAGTACACTATCATATCTGCTCGGAGACTGTAGACCAAGATGGAGACTGTTTAGTACACTATCATATCTGCTTGGGGACTAGAGACTGTTTAATACACTATCATATCTGCTCGGAGACTGGAGACCAAGGTGGAGACTGTTTAATACACTATCATATCTGCTCGGAGACTGGAGACCAAGATGGAGACTGTTTAGTACACTATCTTATCTGCTCGGAGACTGGAGACCAAGGTGGAGACTGTTTAGCACACTATCATATCTGCTCGGAGACTGGAGACCAAGGTGGAGATTGTTTAGTACACTATCATATCTCCTCGGAGACTGGAGACCAGGGTGGAGACTGTTTAGTACACTATCATATCTGCTCGGAGACTGGAGACCAAGGTAGGGACTGTTTAATACACTATCATATCTGCTCGGAGACTGGAGACCAAGGTGGAGACTGTTTAGTACACTATCATATCTGCTCGGAGACTGGAGACCAAGATGGAGACTGTTTAGTACACTATCTTATCTGCTTGGAGACTAGAGACTGTTTAATACACTATCATATCTGCTCGGAGACTGGAGACCAAGGTGGAGACTGTTTAGCACACTATCATATCTGCTCGGAGACTGGAGACCAAGGTGGAGATTGTTTAGTACACTATCATATCTGCTCGGAGACTGGAGACCAAGGTGGGGACTGTTTAATACACTATCATATCTGCTCGGAGACTGGAGACCAAGGTGGGGACTGTTTAGTACACTATCATATCTGCTCGGAGACTGTAGACCAAGATGGAGACTGTTTAGTACACTATCATATCTGCTTGGAGACTAGAGACCAAGGTGGGGACTGTTTAGTACACTATCATATCTGCTTGGGGACTAGAGACTGTTTAATACACTATCATATCTGCTCGGAGACTGGAGACCAAAGTGGAGACTGTTTAATACACTATCATATCTGCTCGGAGACTGGAGACCAAGGTGGAGACTGTTTAGCACACTATCATATCTGCTCGGAGACTGGAGACCAAGGTGGAGATTGTTTAGTACACTATCATATCTCCTCGGAGACTGGAGACCAGGGTGGAGACTAATACACTATCTGAAATGATCATCGGTACTGGAGAAGATGGTAATTGCGGCTTATTGATAATGGATGTAACTTGGGCAGGATGCAGGGATCACCCGTCATCCAGGAGGTGCCAAGATAGGAGAGAGGGAGGAGGATGGAGGGGAGTGAAATATATGGGAAATGAAATGGGTGGGAGTGGTTTCTATGCCTTTTTCTTTTTGGC
>NC_134792.1:55646039-55658539 GCF_046742065.1 Oratosquilla oratoria | reverse complement strand
TCACAATTTCCTTTAGGTTCAGAAACTGCATCAACCTCACAACGATGTTTGGGATCTTCAGCTAAATCAATGACCTCACAGCTTAGTGCAATACCTCGTCATAAGATCTTAAAGACTATCCTATTTAAACCTTTGTCTACGGTGAAGTACATGTCCTCTCGTCACAGTTTCCTTTAGGTTCAGAAGCTGCATCAACCTCACAACGATGTTTGGGATCTTCAGCTAAATCAATGACCTCACAGCTCAGTGCAGTAACTCGTCATAAGATCTTAAAGACTATCCTATCTAAACCTTTGTCTACGGTGAAGTACATGTCCTGTCGTCACAGTTTTCTTTAGGTTCAGAAGCTGGATCAACCTCACAACGATGTTTGGGATCTTCAGCTAAATCAATGACCTCACAGCTCAGGGCAGTAACTCGTCATAAGATCTTAAAGACTATTCTATCTAAACCTTTGTCTACGGTGAAGTACATGTTCCATCGCCACAGTTTCCTTTAGGTTCAGAAGCTGCATCAACCTCACAACGATGTTTGGGATCTTCAGCTAAATCAATGACCTCACAGCTCAGGGCAGTAACTCGTCATCAGATCTTAAAGACTATTCTATCTAAACCTTTGTCTACGGTGAAGTACATGTTCCATCGTCACAGTTTCCTTTAGGTTCAGAAGCTGCATCAACCAACCAGCGATGTTTGGGATCTTCAGCTAAATCAATGACCTCACCGCTCAGTGCAGTAACTCGTCATAAGATCAGACTATCCTATCTAAACCTTTGTCTACGGTGAAGTACATGTTCCATCGTCACAGTTTCCTTTAGGTTCAGAAACTGCATCAACCTCACAACGATGTTTGGGATCTTCAGCTAAATCAATGACCTCACCGCTCAGTGCAGTAACTCGTCATAAGATCAGACTATCCTATCTAAACCTTTGTCTACGGTGAAGTACATGTTCCATCGTCACAATTTCCTTTAGGTTCAGAAACTGCATCAACCTCACAACGATGTTTGGGATCTTCAGCTAAATCAATGACCTCACCGCTCAGTGCAGTAACTCGTCATAAGATCTTAAAGACTATCCTATCTAAACCTTTGTCTACGGTGAAGTACATGTCCTGTCGTCACAGTTTTCTTTAGGTTCAGAAACTGCATCAACCTCA
Organism: Oratosquilla oratoria; assembly: GCF_046742065.1. Lineage (NCBI taxonomy): Eukaryota > Metazoa > Arthropoda > Malacostraca > Stomatopoda > Squillidae > Oratosquilla > Oratosquilla oratoria. Next base: position 55,657,381 of record NC_134792.1, on the reverse strand, counting down.
AAGCGATGTTTGGGATCTTCGGCTAAATCAAAGATCTCACAGCTTAGTGCAGTACCTCGTCATAAGATCCCTATTTAAACCTTTGTCTACGGTGAAGTACATTACAAATTATAGTTTGGTAAACACCAGGCATTTTTTTTCAGGTTGAAGAAGAACTCGAGCTAAAAGGGTTAAGGGGTTTTGGGGAAGAGATTTAGGGACGGTGTCGAATCTCCTTTCTGTATGCTAGGATTTGATTAAAATAGGGGGAATCACAAAATCCCTTTCCTCTTGACAGGAGTAGTTTAGTAAAAACAGAAACCATCTTTCCTGGTGAAATGAAGGACTATTCATATAAACAGAGAACAAATTAAAGTACATACACATACCAAAGGCTCTTTTCCCTCTTACACGGGGGGGGGGGTGTAAGACAAAGGCACAGAAACCACTCCCACCCATTCCATCCCCTACATACTCCACTCCCCTCTACCCTCTTCCCTCCCTCTTGTCTTGGCACCTCCTGGATAACGGGTCATCCCTTCATGCTGTCCACTGCTCTGGGTCAGAAGCAATGTTGCAAGACACAGCACATCCACAACAAATTAAAGCTTGCAAATATTTCTATTCACAAACTAAGCGAATCATGATCATCTGTTGCCATATCCTAATATAGGCTGCTACTCTCTCAGACTAATATATATATATATATGCTTAGTAACAAATGCCATTATTTCCAGTATTAATAGTTAAAATCCCTTTTTCTCTCTCTCTCATCTGAACAAGGGGACGGAGAAGGTGAGGGGTCGCCGATTAAATGAAGTGGCCACGCTGTGGATGCGCTGTGTCTAGCTGCATTGCTCCTGATCCAGGGCAGCGGGCGATATGCTAGGATGACCCGTCATCCAGAAGGAGCCAAGAAAAGAGGAAGGGAGGGAGGGAGGGGTGGTGAATGGGAGTGGAGTCTGTGGGGACTGTATGGGTGGGAGTGAATTTATGCCTTTTGATTTTGGCTACCTCCCTTGTAAGGGAGGAAAAGCCCTAGGTATGTGTATATTATATAATATATATGTATATATATATATATATATATATATATGTATATATATATATATATATATATATATATCTCACAACAAAGTTATGTTGTAGCACATTAGTAAAATAATACTGATAACCCACTTTCGGAGAAGAATAAGCGAAAGTATACAGATCTGTATATTTCGATCACTGACTGTGATCCTCTTCACATCTGCTGAAGAGGATCACAGTTAGTAATCGAAATATACAGATCTTTATATTTTCGCTTATTCTTCTCCGAAAGTGGGTTATCAGTGTTAACATATATATATATATATATATATATATATATATATATATATATATATATATATATGTATATATATATAATATTTATGAAAAGTGCACGTGGATGGTTCCATTACAAGCAAGATGGATTATCAGAAACCTGAGACAAGTATAGAAATACATTAGGAAAGACTATGTTAAGTAAAACATGTTATTATCAAATAGCTTCTCCGAATGTGTTTTTAAACTTGCATCGTCTTTATGCCACCTCAAGATCTTTGTTTTTCCCATAATGTATATGTGTGTATCTCCTTGTGTTGTAAGTAGGCCTGAGATATTCACGCTACAGGGAGTTCGGTGAAGATGTTCCCTGAATCATATTTCACCAATGTCCTTGAAAAATAAAATAAATAAAATAAAAAAGGCGTTAAAAAAACAAAGTATTATTATAAAAGGGAGGGAAGAGGGTGGAGGGGAGGGGAGCGTGATGGGGGTGGAATGGGTGGGATTGATCTTTATGCCTTTGTTTTTTTTGGCTACCTCCTTTATAAGGGGGAAAAAGCCTTTGGTATATGTATGTATGGATTTGCAGAAACCACTTGGAAAATAAAAGAAATGAATACCTTTGGTCATTTTCTGTATTCTTGTTACCCTGATGATGTCTTGAATAGACGAAAACGTTCGGTATTCATTTCTTTTATTTTCCAAGTGGTTTCTGCAAGTATTGTTGTCACGTGTGTTTGGTGATTTCTTGTGTATGTATGTATGTATGTATGTATTATTATTTACATACATAGGTTCCATCAAGGCTGGGATATATTCTATATAAAAAATCAAGTTCAGAGATATGCGGAAGTTAGGTACCAAATTCAAAGTCTTACAAATTTCGTGAAACCTACGAACAACCTGTACATGTTACAAAAGCCTTGAGAACTACTCCACAAGACTGTAGATGACTTCCAGTTAAAAAAAAAAATGTTTCCATATGTAGAGCCGTTCAGAAAAAGACGAAAAAGACTTTTTCTTTTGCATAGACTTTGAAAATTGGAAAATATATAAAGAAAAATGACAAATTTCGAGAGATGGTGATGCGTCATGGCTAAAAGAGTGTAATAAGAAATTGATGATATCCTTGATAGATCTTGCAAAATAGATGTCACGATTGAAGGTTGATGGAGCCGAGACCGGAGACCATGCGAGTTCTTGGGGACAGATTCTGTTGGTAAGCAAGTGTCTTTTGTTTCCAGGAGTCTGAACTTCACCCCCCACCCACCCAAAAAAATAAATAAACAAATAGAAAATAAAAATAAATAAATAAATAAATAAATAATAAAAAGATAAAAATTAATAAGAAAATAAAAAATAATAATAAATAAAAATTAATAAGAAATTGAAAAATAACAATAGATGAATGAAAAATAAAAGATAAATAAAAATAAATAAGATAAATAAATAAACAATAATATAATGATAATAATATGATATAATAATAATAATAATAATAATCATAATAAATAAGAATAAACAAATAAATAAATAAATAAATAAATAAGCTCGTACACACTTATGATAAATGTTGACAGTGCCCTCTAGTGGGTCAATTAGATAGTTGAACAAGAAACTGGTCCAATTTACCAAGCTACCTCCATGTCCTGCCATTATAGATGACATTTATACTCTCGTCGGTCTTACACATCAGTCATGTGTGTGTGTGCGTATTTATTTAATTGTATCTACCTAATTGTACTATACAGGAAAGGTACAACGCTTATGGAATCCTGTTTTCTATTTTCCAATTGATCATAGCCGCGCGCGCGTGTGCGTGTGCGTGTGTGTGTGTGTGTGTGTGTGTGTGTGTGTGTGTGTGTGTGTGTGTGTGTGTGTGTGTGTGTACGCCCCCGCGCGATGCCATTAATAAATATTTATCGTGATAAAAGTTAACATTTCGTGAAGAATTTTACATACTTTTTTTACATGTTATGTAATACATACATTTTATTTTCCCTTGCGTATTTTGGTGTGTTTTCTCTTCGGCGTTTACCAGGAGGAAGATTACTACAGTAATTGTTCGGTTATGAGGGTTTTGCGACTGGAAAGGTGCAATGGATAGTTTGACTTTGTGGAGGAAATCACGTGTCAGCATATAGCAAGTGTCTAGAACAACGTTTCTCAACCTTCCTGGCCTTGTATAACCTTTAAAATAAATTGCATGTTTCAAGGAACCACTGCGCAAAAAAAAAAAAAAAAAAAATGCATATACCATATCTTTCTCATTTTATTTTCACTGTAATACTAGGTTAGATAGGATGTCTATATTACATTATTACAATAACCAAGAATATGTCGTGCGTGTTTTATTATGTTACGTATATGAAATTAAATAAAAAATCGAAAGTGAATTAGCTTATCTCCCTTGTTCTCGCGGAATCCTTAGGGACCTTTTGCGGAACCCTTAGGGACCTTTTGCGGAACCCTTAGGGACCTTTTGCGGAACCTTAGGGACCTTTTGCGGAAACTTAGGGTTCCGGGTTCGAACCCTGGTTGAGAAACGCTGGTTTATAACAAAATATCGAAAAAATACGAAATCTGGAATAGGAAAGGGACCTTCTTGATCACATATGTCATCTTAGCTAACCATCTACCAGTGTTCTTGCCAACAAATCCTATTGACGTACTATATCAACACAAAAAAAAGTTTTAGACAAACTTTGAAAAGACAGGCCGACTTATCTTTATAGAGAGGAGAGCATTTTTCCAGCATAAACATTTATGTAACATATACACAAGGAGTGGTGGATGTCTGGAACAAATTGGACGAAACAATAGTGTGTGCAAAAACCATACAAGAATTTAAGAACAAACTAGATGCTGAGAGATACAAAGACGGGTCACTACGAGCATAGCTTCCCTTACCGTATGATATAAATGGGTACAACTAGGTAAATACACACACACACACACACACACACACACACACACACACACACACACACACACACACACACACACACACACACACACACACACACACACACACACACACACACACACACACACACACACACACACACACACACACACACACACACACGTACAGGGTCAATCATGAAAAACAAGGTCAAATTCCGGTACATCGCACATTTTAATTCACTCTACTCTTGGAGTACAGTAAGATAGGTCTTCATTCGTTTGTTCCCATACAGAAATCTATCGTCTTAATTTCATATCTACCGACCTCTATTTCTCTTCTATTCCTCCTTTCCTTACTTTTACTGGTATTAGTGTTTTAATCCAGGTTTACAAAGATTAGTAGCTCGGTAGTGTATCATGGTGGTGGTGGTGGTGGAAGTGGTGGAAGTGGAAGGGGTGGAAGTGAAAGTGGTGGAAGTGGAAGGGGTGGAAGTGAAAGTGGTGGAAGTGGAAGTGGTGGAAGTGGAAGTGGTGGAAGTGGAAGTGGTGGAAGTGGAAGTGGAAGTGGTGGAAGTGGAAGTGGTGGAAGTGGAAGTGGTGGAAGTGGTGGAAGTGGAAGTGGTGGAAGTGGAAGTGGTGGAAGTGGAAGTGGAAGTGGTGGAAGTGGAAGTGGTGGAAGTGGAAGTGGTGGAAGTGGAAGTAGTGGAAGTGGAAGTGGTGGAAGTGGTGGAAGTGGAAGCGGTGGAAGTGGAAGTGGTGGTGAGAGTGGTGTCTATATTAATGGTGATGATGATGGTGTCCAATGTGGTGTTATTCGATCGTATAACCAGAGATGATTATCACCACAAGAGCATGTGTATGATAGTATCTGACGCTGAAATCTGTACGTGCTGATAGCGCGGTTTGTATAAGCGTGTCTGTTAATACCGAATCACGCCGAGAGCGGCATAATGATCGCCCCTTGGTAGATGCGGAGGGAAAACAATGTGTAAAGCAACGCCAATTGTTGATCCCGGGACAATAAAAGCGTTCGGCCCGAAGTGGAGGGCGATGATGCTTCCCTGACCTGTATTCTGATTAGCAACTCAAGGTCAAGTTACGTAAAACGTTCGGCGCTTTTCCTGCGGCAGGATTCGAATACAAATCGAAAGTCTAATGCCAGACGCATGTCGATGAGTTCGAAGACGATAATGCGCGCGCACGGGAAGACCTCAAGGTTCTGTCTTCGCGTCTTCGCGTCTCCGGTCGAAAGAAAACGGAGTAACTGGTGAGGTTTGAGTTGTTCCTGGACACTTCTATGCAGAGGGAGATGAAGAGGATACAAACCAAGGTAGCGGAGAAGGAGGCGTGGGGGTTTCCAAAGAGAGTAAAGGACAAAAAAATAAAGAGAAAAGAGCGTGAAATGAAGAGGAGAGGGACTGAAATTGTCACGAGAGGGTATAATAAAGAGGAAGACGAGGAAACAGGAAAGAGTAGAAAAGATACAAAAGTAAAAGAGAGAAGAGAGGAAGGAAGAAGAGAGACAACCAAAGAATAAAAGAGAGCAAAAGAGAGGAAAAGAGAGGAGCGGCAAGAGGAAAGGTAAAATGGATGGGTGGATGGAAGGGGAGTATTGGAAAGGGGAAGCGAGGAAGAATAGAGGAAGAATAGATGGATGGAAGAGGGAAACGACAAAAACAAAATGACGTGGAAAGACTGAGAATGAACCTAGGTAGGACCTGAAAACAATGGTATGTGTGGTGCACTAATAAACCAGTGCGCATCTTATAAAAAAAAAAATACAAACAAATGCACACAAACAAACACGAGCGCGCATTTTTATACACTAGTATACACACAGAATCACAAATAGCAATGTATACACCGCGGAATACAGTCATGATATTCTGTCTGTGTCGACGCGTCGCCTCAATTGAATCGCCACCCTTTCTGGACAGCGATTCTGTGTGAAAAAATGTGACCAGGATGTACTCGTGTTACCAGTCAATCAAGTGATTGATCTGACAAACCAGAATGGTTGGATATTCAACTAACAAACACACACGCAGGATCAGCCACTCTCCCGAAGTCTTTTGATCAACTCTAGTCAGAACGAAATCACACAACCTTGGGTCCATTCTCGTTGCTTCTTCCTTCTCTAAGCCCCTGCCAGTATACATCATTACTATCCCCCGCTGGATCTTGAACCTCAGGTAGATTCTGATCCGCCAACAGCAACCCTCTCCATGCCCTTCGGTCCTGTGCTGCTTCCATCCAGGTTGATCTATCTATTCCTCTTCAATCCATCCCCGCATCCACACCGTCCATCCATCTCATCCGAGGTCTCCCTCTGGGTCTAGTATACATCATTAGACAATATAATTCCTCAGAAGAAAAAAGATGAAAATGTCACCTCTGCTGACATTTGAAGAATTGATCCAGTAGACTCATGCTGTGTTCCTTTCACCCACAACCATCGTCTTTTATCAAAAGCATCTCCAGCACTGGAACGTCATTTGCTTCTATATTACATCATCAATTTATAAAATTTCATGTCTTTTACTCTCATGTAATATTAAACTAGCATTGTATTAAGTATTATACTGTTTTACATAAATGATAAAACATATACATGCCATGGAACAGACCACCAATTCTGTGTTCCCGACTCCAGAAAGCTAAACGTTTGTTTTGAAATGGTCCCTAAATATGTATTGGTTTATCTTATCACTCCAAACTAGAATTCATCTTAAATCAAACAAAAAGAAAAGTAGGTATACGAAAAGTAGGAGGAGGAGGATCAGGAGGAGGAGAATGGGGGTGAGGAGGAGGAGGAGGAGGAGGAGGACAAGAAGAAGGGACAGCAGTACCAGAAGACTCTGTGAAGGAGGGGCGTGATAGTGTGGCTCTAAGTTCAATGTTATTGATCACTTGGGTCCAAGAACTCCTTATTAATGCAGATATGCCATGTATACGGAACAGAAAGAGGAATGACGAGGGAATAAAGAAACGCAATTAGAAAAAAGAGAGGAGTAAAAGAGAAAGAGAAAAGAGAGAAAAGATGAAATGATTACGCAAAAGGGAAGAGGCATATAATGAGAAAATGGGAAAGAGCAGGAGAATAAGGATAAGAAAAAAAAAAAAAAAAAAAAAAAAAAAAAGAGAAGGTAGAAGATGACCAGAAATTGGAGAAGGAAAATAATTATGCTGACAAGGAGGTAAAGAGGGGAAAAGAAAAGAGAAAAATGGGGACCTAAAGGAATAAAAAGAGTAGAGAGAAAAGATGGAATGAAGAATGTGGAAAAAGAAGAAAAGAGTTTGGCAAGACTCGAACAGGAGCAGAAGTATAAATGGATGAAAAAAATAAAGAGCAACTGGTAAAAGAGAAAATAGGAAAAGAGAAGAAGGGGAAGGAGGAAGAGAAGGAAGAGAGGGAAGAGGAGAAAGAGGAAGAGGAATGAGGAGGAGGAGGAGAAGGAGAAGGAGAAAGAGGAGGAGGAGGAGGAGAAAGTGGAAAAGGAGGAGAATGATGACGATGAGAGGGAGAATAAATGGAAGAATAAGGAAAAGGAGAAGAATGGTGATGATGAGGAGGAGGAGGAGAAGGAGGAGAGCGAGAAGAGAAGGAGAAGGAAGCAGAATCCGAAGCAAAGGATAGAGACAGTAGGCAAGGGGGCAGAGACAGTAGGCAAGTGGGCAGAGACAGTAGGCAAGAAGGCAGAGACAGTAGGCAAGGGGGCAGAGACAGTAGGCAAGGGGGCAGAGACACTAGGCAAGGGGGCAGAGACAGTAGGCAAGAGGGCAGAGACAGTAGGCAAGAGGGCAGAGACAGTAAGCAAGTGGGCAGAGACAGTAGGCAAGAGGGCAGAGACAGTAGGCAAGTGGGCAGAGACAGTAGGCATGTGGGCAGAGACAGTAGGCAAGAGGGCAGAGACAGTAGGCAAGAGGGCAGAGACAGTAGGCAAGAAGGCAGAGACAGTAGGCAAGTGGGCAGAGACAGTAGGCAAGTGGGCAGAGACAGTAGGCAAGAGGGCAGAGACAAGGGAGATGAAGAGAAAGAGACGAAGGAGAGAATCTGAGCAAAACCTCCAGCGGCCTTGATGGCCGCTTTGTGTCGAAGGCTTCAGGAGGAGAGCGATTGGTTCACCAAGAAGAAAGAGAAGGCAAAAGAGTATACAAAGGAGGACTGGATTATCAGAGGCTTGATTGGCCAGCAAAGTACTACAAAAGGGCGAATTCTTTGCATGGAATTGAGGAATACTCTTTAAAAAAAAGAATTTAAAAACAAAACTACATAACATGAGAATTAAGAATGTTCTCAGGTTTATTATTAACCAGAAGATTTCATCTAGAAGTAGGAAGAACCAACCTCGCTACCCATGTAGTTACATACATACATATACCAAGGCTTTTTCCCCCTTCCAAGGGAGGTAGCCAAAAAGGGAAAGGCATAAAAACACTCCCACCCATTTCATCCCTAAATACACTCCACACCCCTCCCACCCTCCCTCTCATCTGAGCACCTCCTGGATGACGGGATGACCCGTCATCCCATGTAGTTAATGAATGGAATAAACTTCCTGGTGGTGGAAGTAAATGGTAGAAATTTTTAGGAATTAGTTGGAAGACATCAATATGATGCATAATCTGCCAATTATGGTAACTGTCTTGCTTACTTGTTTGTTTTGTTTCGTTTTATTTTTTTTATTTATCTATTTTTGCATTTCTTATCGGCCTAATTCACTGCAATTCACAATAGTGTCAAGATTTCTAAAACCATATTTGGATGATATATGGGAAATATGAACAAAACATAGAGATCATCATCTTTATTAACCACGTTGTAATAATACACCAGAATCATTTTACAAATTAATCAATTACGTACTTACTGATCATTAGCACTAAACATCCATAAGATATACAACGAACTTGATGCTGATGTTATAAACAGTTCACTTTAGGTCATACATGCACAAGTTAAAATCCCCTCATTCTTACATTTGTTTGATTAGTTTATTTCTTTTGTTGTTACATACATATAAATAATAAACAATTATGGTGACATCACATGCTATTCTTAGTACTGTCTACAACGTGAATCGTGTTATATACTTCATAAATATATTCTCCCTTCCCCATATATATATATATATATATATATATACATATATACATACATACATATATACATACGATACACACATATATACATACATATATACACACATATATACATACACATATATATTATATACATATACATAGGTACATAGGTACACATGTACACATGCACATATGTACACATGTACGAGTACATATATACATACATAGATAAGTATGCCTCATGTGTACAGGTTTTTAGGTTTCAACCAGATATTCATCTCATCTTACTCTCCAAAGCTTTTCATAATGGATCTTAATCGATCATATCACGCGCCTTCTCTAGATCCACGAAAGAAGCACAGAACCATTTTATTCGCTTCCTAAACTACTCTACGGTTCGTTTTTCCTTAAACATTCACCTTTCCTAACCCTTCATTTCCTGTGTAGCCTCCTTTAATCCTTCTATCGACAATTTTTCCGTAAACCTAAGGCAGAATACATAATTGATTTATTCATTTATGAGTCTTGAATTTCCTACTGCCCTTTCTTGGGACATGGCCTTCCGTTTGACATTTGCGCGAGTATCACGTAAATTCTCTCTGCTTTCTCTTTTTAATACTTCTACAATTTGCTTATTTATTTTCGCCTCACTTATTCCTCTCTCGCTCCTGTTTCTTACCTCTCTCTCTCTCTCTCTCTCTCTCTCTCTCTCTCTCTCTCTCTCTCTCTCTCTCTTCTATTTGTGTCACGTTCATTCCGATCATACTACATTAGTTCCATAGTGTGTGTGTGCATGTGTGTGTGTGCGCGTGTGTATGTGTGCGTGTGTGTGTGTCTGTGTGTGCGTGTGTGTGTGTGTGTGTATACGTGTATATATATACATATATATGTATGTATGTATGCATGCATGTGTGTGTGTGTGTGTGTATGTATGTATGTATGTATGTATGTATGTACGTACGTACGTACGTATAACAGGCCCCCACGCAAAAGCAAAATATCTTGGAAGAGTCGAGCATTTTAAACACCTCCGCATGTGGAACAGTTTGAGCCCAGAGCTCGCACGTCTCTCCGAAGTTTGGTCGACTCGACACAAGCTGCGCTGGACGTTCCTGGAAGATCTATGACATTTCTTCCAGGAGGTTCCCTGACGTGCGCCGCACGAGATGGAGATGTTGATGATGTTGTTGCTGGTGCTCCGGATGGTGATGATGGTGCCGAGGAGGAGGAGGAGGAGGAGGAGGAGGAGGAGGAGGAGGAGGAGGAGGAGGAAGAGGAGGAGGAGGGTGTGTGTCTTCTGTGACATTTGCTGCCATTCCTCGCATGATGACATTTCGTCCATTTTATTAAATGATTAGTAGCTCCCCAGAGGCAAACCTCAGAACCTCGTCAGAAAAAAAATACACAAATGTCTCTTTTGTATCACGACTGAAACTCGTACAACCATACATAACCGTGCATCTTTACCTATTGTACCATCAATAATGTCATTCTTGTCTGTCTTGAGAGGTTATTTTCTAGATCTGGGGATACTTGATCTAATAGTGTGTTTAATAGGTTTGAAGTAAGATTTGTTTTGGATACCTATTCATGTCTCTTTCTGTAAGGAAGTGTTATAAACTGTGTGATTTTTGCTAAGGCCTTGGTTGGTCGTGTGATGTAGTGTCATGTGGTGTCATGAGGTGTCATGAGGTGTCATGTGGTGTCATGTGGTGTCATGAGGTGGCATGTGATGGCATGTGGTGTCATGAGGTGTCATGAGATGTCATGTGATGTCATGAGGTGTTATGAGGTGTCATGTGATGTCATGAGGTGTCCTGTGATGTCATGAGTTGTCATGAGGTGTCATGTGGGGTCTAGAAAACATACGGAGACCCAAACTTATTTAATTTGCTGTTCTATAGGTGGACTTTTTGTTTCTGAATGTAATGGCTTGTTAGAGTTCTTACGGTGTAAACTTTTTAGGATTCATGTTTTGTACTATCAGACTTTATTTATTTATCTACTTATTTATTTGTTTATTTGTTTATTTATTTTTGTATTCTTTACAGTAGAAAACCAAG
>NC_134792.1:55631039-55641039 GCF_046742065.1 Oratosquilla oratoria | reverse complement strand
GATCTGAGGTTTTCCTCAACTGAATAGAATTGTCACATGTTGGAGTTGAAAGATTCCTGATTTCAGCAAGACTGAAAGGAGAGAGTTACTCTCAGTAACCTAGAGATTATTTTCAGGGACACAAAACCGAATTAAATCGCCAGACTTCAGCCAGAATAAAGTAATTAAATGAGGCTCAGTGCCAAAAAGACGCAGAAGAATCCGACTACTTTTCCATTTGTTGCAAAGACTAAGTCGAGGTAAAGGAATCTGAAGAGGTTTAGGATATTTGTTAGAGGAATTAGATTAGTCTTGTCAGGCGATACTGACCTTAGTTTACGCTTAGCTGAATAAAGACGTTTGGCCTTTGCAAAAGCAAAAATCTCCAGGGTCGACCTAATAATTATATTCTAACATTTCACTCATAGAAAAAAAAGAGATCAGAAAAAGAGATAGAGAAGGGGTAAGGGTGAGAGGAAAAGAGAGCGGAAAAGAGAGGAGAAGGAGTAGTAAAAAAGGAGAAGAAAAGGAAAGAAGAAAATGGAGGAAGGGAAGGAAAGAATAAAAAACTGGAGAAAGGGAACATTTCATTGTGTCTTCGTTATGATTTCTGTTTAGGATGATACTATATATATTTTTTATCACATGATAAATATTTATGATCTGAGAGAGAGAGAGGGGAGAGAGAGAGGGAGAGGGAGAGGGAGAGGGAGAGGGAGAGGGAGAGAGAGAGAGAGAGAGAGAGAGAGAGAGAGAGAGAGAGAGAGAGAGAGAGAGAGAGAGAGAGAGAGAGAGAGAGAGAGAGAGAGAGAGAGAGAGAGGAGAGAGAGAGAGGGAGAGGGAGAGGGAGGGAGAGGGAGAGGGAGGGAGAGTGAGGGAGAGGGAGAAAGAGAGAGGTAGAGGGATAGAGGGGGAAAGAGAGGGTAGAGAGAGAGAGAGAGACAGAGAAGGAGGGGGAGAGAGAGAGAGAGAGAGAGAGAGAGAGAGAGAGAGAGAGAGAGAGAGAGAGAGAGAGAGAGAGAGAGAGAGAGAGAGAGAGAGAGAGAGAGAGAGATAGAGAGGGGGAGATAGAGAGGGGGAGATAGAGAGGGGGAGATAGAGAGGGGGGGAGAGGGAGAGAGGGAGAGAGAAAGGGAGAGGGAGGGGGAGAGGGAGGGGGAGAGAGGGAGAGAGAGGGAGAGAGAGGGAGTGAGGAAGATTGATTCATCCTTCTTCCTTGTTTTCCGAAATTATGAAATTAAATATTTTTTTTCTTTGGGGGGCACAACGTCCGCCCAAAACCAGTGTACTATAAGTCATATATTTCATTTTGTTTTATTTGTTTTATATCTAATACACATTGTGTGTGTGTGTGTGTGTGTGTGTGTGTGTGTGTGTGTGTGTGTGTGTGTGTGTGTGTGTGTGTGTGTGTGTGTGTGTGTGTGTGTGCGTGTGTGTGTGCGTGTGCGTGTGTTCGTGTGTGTGTGAGCGCGCGGGCGCAATCCTACGGCGGGTTTGTTGCCAAACACGCCGCAGGTGGAGCCGCTCTAGTCCGAGTCTCGATCACTCTTTGGTTCCTCGATTCGTCAGCGTCGGACCAATTCAAAAAAGGTCTTCGGCCATCACTCTTGGCCAGAAATTGGCGTCATTCTTGCCTCTTGTGCTGCTCTGTTGGGAACTTCGAGACATTCGAGATCGTCCAACCCTGAGACATGGAACTGCCTAGTATAGGCCTTATGGTCTCTTGCAACCTCCTTTATTCTTATCATATGCCGATGTGGTGACTTCACAGGAAAACTTTTCTCTAAGCAATTGACTCTGACCAAAAACACCAGACGATGCAAGAATAGATTTATGGTGATATTCTTTAAAAAAAAAAAAAAATCCCTATATAAATCTGATATAAATCCTTGGAAGGGAAAGATTTATATAAGGAAAGGATTTTTTACGAATACCATCGTAAGAATCTTACGGTGGTATTCTTAAAAAAAATCTTTCCTTATATAGATCTTATATAAATCCCTGGAAGGGAAAGATTTATATAAGGAAAGAATCTATTTTAAGAATACCACCGTAAAATTCTTACGGTGGTATTCTTAAAAAAAATCTTTCCTTATACAAATCTTTCCCTTCCAGGGATTTATACAAGGAAAGATTTTTTTTTAAGAATACCTCCGTTACTACTCTTGATACTTAGAGAAATTCATTCGGTTGGGCTATTCAGTATTGCGTATTTTTAAGTCAGATTAAATTTTTAGAAGCTCTGCCAAGGGATTCAACCCTGACCTATGCATACACACAAAGCTAGCGTCTTGGCTTCGTGACTATGTACGCCGCATAGGTTAGGGCTCGTATCCCTTGGCATAACTTCTAAAAAAAAAAAAAAAATCACAATCGTTTCTGGGACAGTTTTGGCAATGACAAACATAGCAAGACCGAAGTAAAAGGAATAAAAATGGAAGTGAAGGTATTTCCAAATCATCCTAAGGAAATGCGTCCCCGTTTAGTAACGTGAAGCTGGAAGTTCAAAGGAAGGACCGTGGAGAACTATAAGAGCAGCGTTTCTCAATTTTTTTATCCTTGTGGAACCCCTGCGCAATATATAAATATATATATATATATATTATATATTATATATATATATATATATATATATACTTTTTTTTTCATCGTAATAATAGATAGGATGATGTCTATATTATATCATTACAATAACCAATATTATGTTGGACGTGTTTAATTATATTACGTATATGATATCAAATAAAAAAAAAAGTCAAAAGTGCATTAGCTTATCTCACTTGTTCTCGCGTAACCCTAAGGGACCTTTTGCGGAACCTTAGGGACCTTTTGCGGAACCTTAGGGACCTTTTTCGGAACCCTTAGGGTTCCGGGGAACCTTGGCTGAGAAACGCTGCTATAGAGAATGGTAGCGGACTTAAAGCAAAAAATCCCGTCCCAATCCCATTTTCAACAAAGGGATCAGGATACTGTGCCTCCTTTTATTATGGAAGAGAGTGAGAGAAGACAGCAGGGCAGGACTCGAAGTAATGGTTTGGGCTAGTTTAGATTTAGGAAGAAAATAGGCAAGAATTGGTTTACTAATAGAATGGTCAACGAATGGAATAGACTTAGTAACCATGTAGTGAGCACTGGAAATAGTGTTTGTTGAGGTTAGATAACTTTATGAATGGGGACGGTAGGTGGTAACAGACATGGGACTGCCTAGTGTAGGCCTTATGGTCTCTTATAGTCTCCTCCATCCATATGTTTTTAAGAGAAATAGGATAGAAAAGGTAGGGAAAGGGACGACATCCTTATAAAAAACGAAAAAAGGATTTGAGTAGGCAGAGTCTGAAGTAGTAAGGAGAATATACAATGTGCAGTTTGCTCAAAATAGAAAAAAGTAGAGGAAAAATAAACTATAAGATGGATGAAGAAGGAACAGTAATAAAAGAAAAGACAGTTGATGAAAGATTGAGCATTGGCGAAGAAAAGAGAAATTGTGAAATCAAAAGAAAGATAAATGGTGTAGGGAAGAAGAAGAAGAAGACTATGGAAAGCGAAAATAAGGCATTTATTTTGTCATCAATAGATCTCTCTTCTACTCTTGGGGAACTTTGTCACACTGAAGGTATGGATTCATAGAAGTAATAAGATGTTTAAGAAAAGAAGCAGAACGGTGAGATGCATATGTATATGTACTGTATGTGTGTATGTATGTGTGTATGTGTATGTATGTATATGTATATGTATATGAGTATGTGTATGTATGTATATGAGTATGTGTATATGTATATGAGTATGTGTATATGTGTATGTATGTATATGTATATGTACATGTATATACATATGTATGTGCGTGTATGTATATATATATGTGTGTGTATGTATATATTTCTGTGTGTGTATGTATATATTTCTGTGTGTGTATGTATATATTTCTGTGTGTGTGTGTATATATGTATGTGTATATGTACACACACACACACACAAACATATTAAGGAAATTAGGCTTTAATCATGAAAGAATGTTGGATGACTTAGTCCATGGTGATGTCACTAAAATTCCTAAAACAACTACTCCACAAAACACGTAGTCAGTGTCCCAATCAGGGAGAGAACAAGGGACTGTGAAATGCCGTAGGGGAACAAAGAAGTGCACAGACCAGTAAGACAAGCAAAGATTAAATCAAGAAAAAAATAAGACAAAAGGTGACAGTTACTGTCTTCTTGGGAACTGTGGGAAGCTCGTATCTTCGCCTCGTATATTTACTACGTGTCTTACGACCTCGTAGAATGTTCCGTATCGTTAATCTTCCACGTAAAGAATACCAGGCACTGTGGTATTTAAAAGTAAAGCTATCTGTATGACCTATACGTGGAAAAAATAATAAAAATTGAGATGACTTAATCATGGGGAATTTATAAGGTTTAATCAACTATTGGATAGCATGACTATTATTAACCCACTTCCTCCCTCGTTTTGGGAAAACTTTCCGTGGTATTCTTAAAAAAAATTCTTTCCTAATATCTTTCCTTGTATAAATCTTATACAAATCCTTGAAGGGAAAGATTTTTTCAAGAATACTACCGTAAGAATCTTACGGTGGTATTCTTAAAAAATTCTTCCCTTAAATAAATATTTCTTTATATAAATCTTATACAAATCGTTGGAAGGGAAGGATTTTTTTTTAAGAATACCACCGTTTGTTTCGTCATGGGAATAGCCCTTACCCAGCAAGAGGTTAAGAGTAACAAAGAGCTAGTGGACTTGCGGACAAAGGCAGATCAAGAAGCACCAAACGGCAGAAGATTGCGTGAGAGGTCAGAGCAAGAACGACCGAGAGGACTTCGAGAAGAACGGCATCAGTTAATTACTTCGTTGGGAGAAAGGAGGCAACTTCGCGGAAACGGGGTGGTCTTCGACTTCTTCAGTGGAAGGAAGAAACTCTGTAGTTGGAGGGAGTTCCTTCAATGTGGAGGAAGTTCCTTCAATGTGGAGGGAGTTCCTTCAATGTGGAGGGAGTTCCTTCAATGTGGAGGGAGTTCCTTCAATGTGGAGGGAGTTCCTTCAATGTGGAGGGAGTTCCTTCAATGTGGAGGGAGTTCCTTCAATGTGGAGGGAGTTCCTTCAATGTGGAGGGAGTTCCTTCAATGTGGAGGGAGTTCCTTCAATGTGGAGGGAGTTCCTTCAATGTGGAGAGAGTTCTTTCAAATGTGGAGGGAGTTCCTTCGACGTGGATGAAGTAATTGGAACAATATCAGTTCGTCTTTCCATACGAGAGAGAGTAACTGTGGGGACGGACAAATTGGGGAATGAGGCTATCACATTGGGTAATTTGTCCACCGAATGTTTGAGCAAATTTTCAGCCCTGAGTGAACTTGTAGGCTAGAAATGATCAGTTTTATTTATCTATTTAATTTACTTATTTGTTTGTTTATTTATTTATTTATTTATGTTCTCATATTAGGAATTTTCTTCATGCATATGATAAAGCTGGGATGATAATTTTATCAAATATATTTAATTCTTTGGCAATTCTGCACCAAAAGGACTTGGAGAGAAGAAATAAAATAGAGAGAGAGAGGGAGAGGGAGAGGGAGAGGGAGAGGGAGAGGGAGAGGGAGAGGGAGAGAGAGGGAGAGAGAGAGAGAGAGAGAGAGAGAGAGAGAGAGAGAGAGAGAGAGAGAGAGAGAGAGAGAGAGAGAGAGAGAGAGAGGAGAGATAAAAACGTAAGAGAGAAAGAGAGAGAGAGAAACCATATATCATTAGATTATCCCAAATAGGCCACATTTCAATTAAAGAACCATACTGGAAATCCTTTAGATCCCCAATTAAACTCCCTTAACGCCTGGAATTCTGCTTCCAGTACATGGCACCTGGAAATGAAAGGTTTGTGTGGAAGGGGGGTGAGGGGTCTTCTTGGGCAGTGAGAGGAGCCTCCTCACGGCCACAGCCGAGATGAAACGACTTCGTGAGAAGGAGGCGAGTTCGTGGTGGGAAAGGACGAGTCATTTCTCGACTTCGTAAGAAAGAAGTAGCTTCTGCATTCTGGCAAGGTGTCTTGGAATGTCATCCAGGAAGGGATGGGATGACTACAAAACGTCTTTTCTTCTTCTTCTTCTTCTTCTCCCTCTTCTTTCTCCTCTTCTTCCTCCTCCTCTTCTTCTTTTTCTTCTCCTTCTTCCTCTTTCTCCTATTCCTCTTCTTCTTCCTCTTCCCCTTCTTCCTCTTCCTCTTCTTCCTTTTCTTCTTCCTTTTCCTCCTCTTCTTCCTCTTCTTCTTCTCCTTCCTCCTCTTCTTCCTCCTTTTCTTCTTCCCTCTCTTCTTCCTCCTCTTCTTCTTTAAGGGAAAGACCCCAAAGAACGGGAAGATGTGTCTTCAGATTTTGGGGGTGTTGGTTTCTGGAAATGGAAGGGGCGTTCTCGAGAAGGACTTTTCCTTCGAGAACAAGATAAGGACAGTTCGTGGGAAGAATGGGCCGACTTCTGGAAGGGATAGGGATGTCTTTCGAAAGGATAGAGTCAACCGTGGACTGCGAAGGAAGTAGAGGGTTTCTGGAAGATGATGAAGCATCTTGAAGTGTCTTTTAAAGAAGGATAAATGTTTCTTTATTGAATGGAGATGTGTCGTCTTGGAAGTGTGTGTGTGTGTGTGTGTGTGTGTGTGTGTGTGTGTGTGTGTGTGTGTGTGTGTGTGTGTGTGTGTGTGTGTGTGTGTGTGTGTGTGTGTGTGTGAGAGAGAGAGAGATTCACCATGGTCTTGGATCACGTGTTAGACCCGTCATCGATAGCTATTTCCCTCCCGGAAGAGAGCTCAGAGCTCATATATGATCGGTCTATGGGTAATGCGGTGACCTTACACGCACACACACTCACACCCAACTCCCCGCCCACGAGAGTTGGAGTAATGCCTCGCAGCGCAGCGATACTGAAATTATTTCAGCCCTGGGTTGGATTCGAACTCGGACCGCCGTAGTGGCGGCCGCGAACGCTACCACCGTGCCATCTTGTATGTGTGTGTGTGTGTGTGTGTGTGTGTGTGTGTGTGTGTGTGTGTGTGTGTGTGTGTGTGTGTGTGTGTGTGTGTGTGTGTGTGTGTGTGTGCTTGTGTGTGTGTGTGCATGTGTGTGCTTGTGTGTGTGTGTGCATGTGTGTGCTTGTGTGTGCATGTGTGTGCTTGTGTGTGCATGTGTGTGCTTGTGTGTGTGTGTGTGTGTGTGTGTGTGTGTGTGTGTGTGTGTGTGTGTGTGTGTGTGTGCTTGTGTGTGTGTGTGCTTGTGTGTGTGTGTGTGTGTGTGTGTGTGTGTGTGTGTGTGTGTGTGTGTGTGTGTGTGTGTGTGTGTGTGTGTGTGTGTGTGTGTGTGTGTGTGTGTGTGTGTGTGTGTGTGTGTGCATGTGCCTGCATGTGCGTGCTTTCTTCATAGAAGAAATGACAGTAGAAAAAATAACAGCTTTGAAAATGGTGAACATTTTCCTAAGTACAAGACTTTTTTATATTTAAGATGAAGAGTTTGTGTACGAGTATGATGTGAGGAACGAATATAGCAAATTTCTTGATTGTATAATCTTATAACACAACTGAACGATGTGAGGTTCATCTTAACCGTACAGTAGATTCGACAATGATAGCATAAAATCGCTAGGGACAATAATAGCATAAAATCGCTGGATAAGATGTCACAAGTTCTGTACACTTTCTTTTAGATTTGATGAATACTATAAGTGATATTGATGTTCATATTATAGAAGAAAGGCTAGAAATTGTTGGGTACATAGTCGACTTAAAGAAGAGCCAATTTTCAAAGATATACACAAAAATATCTCGTGAAAGAATTCTTTTGAGCTGAGTATACCACAGTTATAAAATATTTTCCACGAAAAACACAATCATGACTGTCGAAAATATTCGAAGAGAGCTTTAGAAAAGGTTATGGGATAAACAACAAAGGAAATATAGACATATAACGTAGTTTTTTGCCTAGCGGGTTTTTGACCAATCTGTTGGCATACGTTTTAGCGAGAAGTAATTAATCATAATCCTTCCCAACAATAAAAACGATGGGAAGGGACACTACCTGGAAGCTATCCCAAAGGTCTGCATTATGTAAACACGGTCCTCCATTGAAGGGAGACTGAGCGGTCTTTACCCAACTTTGTCTTAATCTATGAAGATGTTTTAATGTGTCCATCAGCCATTTTGACACGATAACATAAGAACATAAAGTTGGGGAAGACTGCAGGAGACCATGAGGCCTACACTAGGGAGTTCCATGTCCCTTACCATCTTTCACCCCTATCCATAAAATTATATAATCTTTTCTTAAAACCAGTTGTTTCACCGATCACTACATTGTTACTAAGTCTATTACATTTATTAACTACTCTACCGGTGCACCAATTCTTACCAATTTCCTTCTTGAACCTTGAAAATAAACTATGGATTCTTGTCTTGGAAATTAAAATTATTTGAACTGACGTGAAAGCGACCTTTCTCTGAACTAAAGGCCTTAATGTCGCAAATCCTGAAAGCTTTCCAAGATAAGGTCAGGAAGAATTAAATGAGATCATCTGCTCGAGAGAATGTCAAAGGTGTTTGAAGAGTTATTGTACAAAGAGACAGTTTCCGAAATTACAGAAGCAACTTGTACATAACCTATCCTTTCGTAAATGTTATCTTTCGTAAACGGTATATCATAAATAAAAAAAAGAAATGGGTAGACAAATCACACCAATACCTAAGGTTTTGGTTCACGAAATGGTTAAAAAAAAAATGTTCCATGCTGTCAGCCGCAATTTCAAAAACAAAATCGTGTTTATGAAAAGTTCTTTTATCATTAGAGAATGCTAAAACAACCTATAACTGAATAAAACATTTAACGGCAGCTAGAAACGAGATACCATTTCTCAGAAGCCTTAGCCTCTCTCTCTCAAATGAAAAAAAAACTTCCTGATGGACACCACACACATGATCGTCAAAGCAAAGGCTTCAAACACTTTAATTACATTATTTCTGTGACGTGTTAGCCATCACGAAATATTTTGTCTGTCTGCAATGACAATCGCCATTTGTTACGTGGAGGAAAGAAGACTTCGTAGAAAACGGGGAACTCCCCCCCCCCCACGACTACTCGCGTGTCTACCAGTTGTTTGACCTTTTTCAGAAAGACATTATCTGAACATCGGCAACGGTTTGGCATTTTATATTGATTTGAGGGTCTAGTCTCTTTACAATAGGATCAGAGACACTATGGGGCATTTTCCATGCGTGTGTGTCTGTGTCTGTGTGTGTGTGTGTGTGTGTGTGTGTGTGTGTGTGTGTGTGTGTGTGTGTGTGTGTGTGTGTGTGTGTGTGTGTGTGTGTGTGTGTGTGTGTGTGAGAGAGCAAGAGAGATAGAGAGGCAGAGTGAGAGGCAGAGAGAGAGAGAGAGAGAGAGAGAGAGAGAGAGAAAAAGAGAGAGAGAGAGAGAGAGGGGGGAGAGAGAGAGAGAGAGGGGGGGGAGGGGAGAGAGAGAGAGAGAGAGAGAGAGAGAGAGAGAGAGAGAGAGAGAGAGAGAGAGAGAGAGAGAGAGAGAGAGAGAGAGGCAGAGAGAGGCAGAGAGACAGAGAGAGAGGCAGAGAGAGAGGCAGAGAGAGAGAGGCAGAGAGAGAGGCAGAGAGAGAGAGATAGAGAGGCAGAGAGAGAGAGATAGAGAGGCAGAGGGAGAGTGGACCATCAAATCAGGTATCATCAAGCCTGTATCCAATTCATAAAGCTTACAGTATTACAATATCCAAATGACATGACCTAAACATAATATACATATCCAGTACCCACCATCCACTCCCTTAATTTTGGCTATTCAACTTTACTCTTATGTCTAAGGTCATCCTGCCCCTAGGTGGAGCATTCCTTCCTTTTGCTAAAGCCATTGACGAAGAGTCTAGACCTACAACGGAGGCGGACTGGAAGCTTCTTTATCTATCTATAGTTCTACCAAGTAGGACACGGAAAGGTCACACGGCCACAAAGGTGGACTGAGAGAGACACTGAAGGTTG
>NC_134792.1:55606039-55626039 GCF_046742065.1 Oratosquilla oratoria | reverse complement strand
AATGAATAAAATATTAGATAAATGAATAAATAAATAAATAAATAAAATAAATAGATAAAATATATTAATACAAAAAATAAATCTCACCATCCCACTCTCTCGCAGTGGGAAGTGAGAAACCCGTGATAGGACAAAACCCGACGTTGGCTCGCCTCCCCGCCTGGCCAGGGCTGTCGGTAATCAACGCGACATAGCCCGCAGCGGGTTTCAGGACTCGAACTCCCGACCACTTGGTCACGAGTTCGACACTGGGTTACCACAATCACCCTCTTCCCCCCAAAAAAATGTAAATAGATAAATAAATGAATAATATATTTAATTAGTGAATGAATGATAAATGAATAAATATTGATTATTTAATAGAGGAATGAATAAGAAATAAATAAATCAATAAAGTGATTAATGAATAGATAAATGAACAAATGAATGAATAATTTATTTAATTGATGAATAAATGATAAATGAATAAATATTGATTAATAGATGATGAATAAGAAATGAATAAATCAATCAAGTAATTAATGAATAGATAAATGAACAAATGAATAAATGAAATGAATAAGTAAATTACTTAGCAGATGGATAAATGAATAAATGAATAAAACAAAAACAAACAAACAGGCAAATGTTGAAAAGAGGAGAGACGCACAATTTGATGAAAATGAATGAAACAAAGTTAGAAAAAAAGAGAGAAAATTATAAGAATGGAAATGGATGAATAAATAAACAAGACAAGGCAAAGACGCGACAGATGACACGAAGAAAACAACGAAATTAAAGAAAAAAGAAAGGAGAGAGAGAGAGAGGAGAGAGAGAGAGAGAGAGAGAGAGAGGAGAGAGAGAGAGGAGAGAGGGGGGAGAGAGAGAGAGGGGAGAGAGAGGGGAGAGGAGAGAGAGAGAGAGAGGGGAGAGAGAGGGGGAGAGGGGGAGAGAGAGAGAGAGAGAGAGGAGAGAGAGAGAGAGAGAGGGGAGGGAGAGGAAGAGAGGGAGAGAGAGGAGAGAGAGAAGGAGAGAGAGAGGAGAGAGAGGAGAGAGAGAGGAGAGAGAGAGGAAGAGAGAGTGAGAGAGAGAGAGGAGAGAGAGAGAGAGAGAGGAGAGAGGAGAGGGAGAGAGAGAGAGAGAGAGAGAGAGAGAGAGAGAGAGAGAGAGAGAGAGAGAGAGAGAGAGAGAGAGAGAAAGAGTCGATATGCAAAAGGAGGTGGGTGGGGGGTGGCGTGGATAAAGAAGCAGAAAATGAAAATGAAATATTGTATAAGAAACTGCCCGGAAAGAGATGAAGAGAACTGGAAGCGAGACATAACGAAAATTGAATAGAAAGAGGAAGCGAATAAAAAAAGGAGGATTAGGTGGAGGAGTGGGTGGAGGTGGAGATAAAGGTGGTTGAAGGAGTGGGAGATGGAGGGGGGACATGGAGATGGAGGTGGAGGGAGAGATGGTGATGGAGGGGGAGATGGAGGTGGAGGGGGAGACGGAGGTGGAGAGGGAGATGGAGGTGGAGTAGGAGATGGAATGGCAGATGGAGGTGGAGTGGGAGATGGAGGTGGAGTGGGAGATGGAGGTGGAGAGGGGGAGATGTGGTTAGAGAGGAGAGGAGGTGGAGGGAGAGATCAGGAGAGGTGGAGTGGGAGGATCGAGGTGGAGTGGGGAGATCGAGGTGGAGTGGGAGATCGAGGAGTGGAGGAGTGGAGAGGAGATGGAGGGAGAGATGGAGGTGGAGGGGGAGATGGAGGTGGAGGGAGAGATGGAGGTGGAGGGAGAGATGGAGGTGGAGGGAGAGATGGAGGTGGAGGGAGAGATGGAGGTGGAGGGAGAGATGGAGGTGGAGGGAGAGATGGAGGTGGAGAGGAAGATGGAGGTGGAGGGGGAGATGGAGGTGGAGGGGGAGGTGGAGGTGGAGGTGGAGGTGGAGATGGAGGTGGAGGGGGAGGTGGAGGTGGAGTGGGAGATGGAGGTTGAGTGGGAGATGGAAGTGGTGGGAGATATGGAGGTGGAGGGAGAGATGGAGGTGGAGGTGGAGATGGAGGTGGAGGGGAAGATGGAGGTGGAGGTGGAGATGGAGGCCGAAGTGGAGATGGAGGTGTAGGGGAAGATGGAGGTGGAAGGGGAGATAGAGGTGGGAGAGATGGAGGTGGAGGGAGAGATGGAAGTGGAGGAAGAGATGGAGGTGGAGGGAGGGATGGAGAGATGGAGGTGGAGGAAGAGATGGAGATGAAGGGGGAGATGGAGGGGGAGATAGAGGTGAAGGGGGAGATGGAAGTGGAGGGAGAGATGGAGGTGGAGGGGGAGATGGAGGTGGAGGGGGAGATGGAGGTGGAGGGAGAGATGGAGGTGTAGGGGAGATGGAGGTGTAGGGGAAGATGGAGGTGTAGTGGAAGATGGAGGTGAAAGGGGAGATGGAGGTGGAGGGAGGGATGGAGGTGGAGGGAGAGATGGAGGTGGAGGGAGAGATGGAGGTGGAGGGAGAGATGGAGGTGGAGGAAGAGATGGAGATGGAGGGGGAGATGGAGGTGGAGGGGGAGATGGAGGTGGAGGGGGAGATGGAGGTGGAGGGAGATAGAGGTGGAGGGTGGAGATGGATGTGGAAGTGGAGGTGGATGTGGAGGGAGGTGGGAGGGAGGATGGGAGGAGGAGATGGAGGTGGAGGGGGAGATGGAGGTGGAGGAGGAGATGGAGGTGGAGGAGATGGAGGTGGAGGGAGGGGTTGGAGTGGAGGTGGAGGGTGGAGGAAAGATGGAGGTGGTGGGGAGAGATGGAGGTGATGGAATGGAAGAGATGGAATGGATGGAGTGGGAGGGGAGGAGAGAGAGAGGGAGAGGAGGTGGAGGGGAGTGGAGAGGGAGGGGGAGGTGGAGGGGGAGATGGAGGGGGGGAGAAGTGGTGGTGGAGGGGGGATGGAGGTGGAGGGGAGATGGGGTGGGGGGAGATGGGGTGGAGGGGGAGATGGGGTGGAGGTGGAGGGAGATGGGGTGGAGGGGGGGGGGAGATAGAGGTGGAGGGGGAGATGGAGGTGGAGGGGGAGATGGAGGTGGAGGGGGAGATGGAAGTGGAGGGGGAGATGGAGGTGGAGGGGGAGATGGAGGTGGAGGGGGAGATGGGGGTGGAGGGGGAGATGGGGGTGGAGGGGGAGATGGGGGTGGAGGGGGAGATGGGGGTGGAGGGGAGATGGGGGTGGAGGGGGAGATGGAAAATGCTACGTAGCTCTGGTCAGTAGGGGTGTCACTAAATTTCCTAAAACATTAATTACAATAAAACCTACAGTCAGTAACCCGCATAGGAGAGAAATCGGGTGACGGAGAGAGGAGGAGGAGGAGGAGGAGGAGGAGGAGGAGGAGGAGGAGGAGGAGGAGGAAGTGAGGAGAGGGAGAGAAGGTTAACGAGGGGGGACGGGGTGGAGAAAGATGGAGAAGGAAGACGAATGGGACGAAAGAAAGGAGGGAGAACAGGAGAGGGAAGGATAATGTTGAGTATGGGGTTGAGGGGAAGGATAAGGGTGAGGTCAAGGGTGAATTCAAGGATGAGGATGAGAGTGAGGTCAAGGATGAGGTCAAGGGTGACGTCAAGGATGAGGATGAGAGTGAGGTCGAGGATGAGGTCAAGGGTGAGGTCATGGGTGAGAATGGGAGTGAGGTCAAGGGTGAAGTCAAGGATGAGGATGAGAGTGAGGTCAAGGGTGAGGTCAAGGGTGAAGTCAAGGATGAGGATGAGAGTGAGGGTGATAGTGATAATGAGGGTGAAGATGTAGGTAAGGATGAAGATGCGAGTGAAGATAAGGGTGAATTTGTAGATGAGATCGAGAGCGAGAATGAGAGTGAGAGCGAGTAAGAGGACGAGGACGAGGACGAGGACGAGGACGATGACAAGGAAAATTATACAAACAAAATTAGATAAAAAAAGAAGACGAAAAAAGTGGGGCATGGAAAGAAAAAATATAAACTTTAGGACATCAGGAAGAGCGTGGATGGTAAGAAGGGGAAGGACGGAGGAAATGAGTCAAGCGGTGAAGAAGCGTATAGAAAACGAAGACGAGGAGAAAGTTCTGAATAAAAAAATGTGAAAGAAAATTAGGTTCGGGGGGGGGGGGGAATTACTCTGGTAAAGGCGAGGAAATCTATCTCAACTGTAGGGAATCATAAGGCGGACGACAAAGTTGATCGGAGACTGGGAAAAGAGAGGAAAAGAGAGAGGAAAGAGAGAGGAAAGAGAGAGGAAAGAGAGAGGAAAGAGAGGAAAAACATTGAGGAATTTGAATACAGTGAGAGAAGAGAGAGAGGATGGAGAGGAGGGGAAAAGAAGGATGTGGAGGGGGAAGAGGAGGTCGGTGAGGAGGAGTTAAAGAGGACGAGGAAGAAAGAGTTGAAAGTGTAAAGGATATAGGGAAGAGAAGATCATGATTATAGGTTTTAGGCTTTAAGCCAAACATTAGGTCATCCAAGGTCATTCGACATATGAGGAAAAGAAGAAAAGAAAAGGAGGAAGAAGACAAGGAGGAATCGATAAGGAGGAGAGGAGGTTAGGGTATGAAAGATGGAAGATGATAAAATGAAGGTTTAGAGGATGTTTGAGAAGGAGAAAAGCGGAAAATGAGAGAAAGAAAATAGGGAAGGAGATAAAGAGGAAAGAAGAGGAGATGCGAAAGAAAGAGAAAAAGAGAAAAAGGAAAAAAAAAAAAAGAAAGTTGAGCTACGATGAATTGTTTTAAGTCTCCTCCACTCCCATTTTCTTTCGGAGTAATCTTTTTTTTCCGCTCAGAATTATTTTTTCGGGAAGAGAAAATGAACGAAATAGTTTAGCGACAGAGAAATCAGAAAAGCTTTGCTGCCCGGCAGAAGCTTAATTCGAATCAGGATTAACTTTTTACTAAATAGAAAGGAACATTCACATTCAAACGCAATTCCCCGGTTACTGAGAATCCTATACTACAGCTTTACTGTTAGGTGCAAATATAAGGCTGGATTTACATCAAATTTGTAATAAGAACATAAGAATGAAGGAGGCTGCAAGAGACCATAAGGCCTACACTATACAGTTCCATGCCCATTACCACCTATCATTCCCCATCCATAAAGTTGTCTAACCGTTTCTTAAAACAACCGGTAGTTACTAAGTCTATGGTTACTAAGTCTATTCCGTTCGTTGACCACGAATGGAAAAAATGGAGGTTATTTCGATACTTCTTGTGGACATTTCGCCCACGGTCCAATCCCCCCACCCTCCTCCTCCTCCTCCTCCTCTTCCTTCCCCCCCTTTTTCTCTCCCCGTTCCCTCCTTTCCCCTTATTAAATCTCAAGCATTTGTATCTCAACTTGTACTTGAAAAAGCTGTAATAAGCGAAACGTCGTACAAATAAAGGCTCCGTCCTCATATGGTGTTTATCTCGTCAATCTTGTCGGCAAACTGCCACTTTTAAGCATTCTACAATGACCAATACATAGGTTCCTCAAAAGCACTTGGCTGCGGCAACACTTAAGCCTGGTGAATGGTTAGTTACAGACTTAAGTCGTCTAGTAAAGAGTTAGATGCTCTTTCAACTTCGAAAGAGATGATCCAGTTCTTATCATTAATAATGCATAATGAAACTGTAAGTGATTATTTATTCTGGTGAATTGTTAGTTCCACAGTGATACTTGAAGGATTTTTGAAGCTTGTTCATACGAAGTAATGTTTGTTCACACGATCTTACATATACGGTACATTAGGACCTTTTACTGCACTTAATCGATTGAGCTCCGAGTGTTTCATCTGCTTTCTGTTGTTGTGAAGATTAGGCTCAACCTTATCTATTGCGGTGAATATAACCAAGACTTTACTGTATTTGATACATCCAGTGCAGTTTGATATGGAGTAGTGCAAACACTGATAACATCTATCACCAAGCCGGCAAACTCCTTTCGATGTTGCCTGTTCGATTTAATACACATCAATGTTATCCTTCTTAACATCTAAAGTAACAAGGAAATCTTATTCTTGGAAATGATCGCGCGTTACTTTTTTCCAATCCTTGTCAAACTCTTCATTCGAGGAGTCATCTTAGAGTAAAGAGAAACGTCTAATATTTGCCAGGAGAGAAATCCTTAAAGGTCTCATAGTGTTTAAAGGGGCCTTTACACGGTCCAACAGTTTGTCAAACCCGGTTTGTCAAACAAGTGTTTTTAGTGATGTTTGGCCGTGTGAATGGGGGGTTTGGTCGTCAAACACGTTTGTCAAACATGTCTGACAACAAAATACCCCGTTCACACGGTCAGACATCACCTCAAACACTCGTTTGACAAACCGGGTTTGACAAATCGTTTGACCGTGCAAATGGCCCTTTAGATTATCGATATATAGCTTTTTCAGTCAATATATAGTTTCCTCAGCCCAAGGGTTGTAATCCAGCAGAGCAATAGCATCCTGTTTCATCCATAAATGATGCCCATGAAGCACATTACTGTATCATTAGAGTTATGTTACTTCCCACTTGTGAACCGTCTCTTCATCATGACAATGCATGCGTTGTGCCGAGCCTCCTCGTTTGTAATGATTTATTTTTACTACCTATCCATTCTTCTCCTGTTTTCTTCTCCCGTTTTCTTTCTATCTACAGTTTATATCTTTATTTCTATTCCTCTTTTATCTCTTATGTCATATAATCCTCTTTAGCTAACCTTTATCCTTCCTTAACAATACGAACACCTTTCTTCTCCGCTCTCCCTCAAACTTCCTTAGCACGTGCGCCGCGTCATTTAATCTGCTTCACTCGATTCCTCTTCCACTTTTGTCTGTTTACTATGTAACCCATACCAAGGATCTCCAGGTACGTTCTTTTGGTGTTTCGATACTTTTTTTCCTTCTCCTTCTTTCTTTGTTTCCTTTTTTCTTTTTCCTTTTTATGGGAGGGGGAGGGGTTAGTTTGTATTATTTGTACCATTTGGCAAAGAGGGAAGGGAAGAAATTCGATGTCACATGACGAAAGGCAGTACAATCTGTTCAAGATAAGATAGGCGACAAGGAATCAGCTGAAGAGAGTTAGTAAAGAGTATTAGTGAAGAGAAGAAAATGGAAATGGATGTAGTCTATAATCATGGAAGTCTGCTATGAAGAATAAAAGAAGTAAAGTTCAAAAATAAGTAAATAAAAAAGGAAAAGTGACGAAGTGAAAAGAAAAGATAGACAAGGTAAAAATGTAAGTATAAGTAATGCTGGACGTTTCACTTTGCTCTTTGGTGGTTAAGGATCTCGGCTATTATCGGAAAGAAATAACACGCGATCTTTTCCAAGAACAGGATTTTTGTTACATTAGTTATTAAGAGGGATAACAATATGCATCCAACCGACCAGGCTACATCGAAAGCAGTTTCCCGGCTTACTGATATCTGGTGTGAGACTTCGAAACAGGTAAAGTAGGTTTGAGGCTTCGTTCGTATGTCTGAAAGTTCGTAACTCTAATGTTCGTAAGTGGAGGAACGTCTGTACATCAAGAGGGAATGAGAGGGACAGAAATAGACAGATACTGTACATAAAAAAAGAAAGAGAAAGAGAAAAAGAGAGAAGAATGGACAGGTACTACCAAGTGTAAGAATAAACACTTACAAGTGAGGAGACTCAACACAAGGCATGCATTGTCATGATGAAGAGACTGTTTACAAGTGGAAAGTAACCCAACTCTAATGATATGATAATGTACTTCAAAGACCTCGCTTATAGTTAAGACCATATGATATTGCTGTGCTGGATATCAACCTTAGGGCTGAAAAAGCTATATATCTAATGAAAAACTTGTATATCAATAATCTTCTTTAACGCTACGAATCCCTTATAGGTTTCTCGGATGGCAAATTTTTGGAGTTTCTATTTCCTCTGAGATGATTCTTTGAAGGGTTTACCAAGGATTGGAAAGAAATAACAGAAGATCACTTCCATGAATAAAATTTTTTGTTACGTTAGGTATCAAAAGGGATAACAATGATACGCGAGTATCAAATCGACCGGTTACGTTGAAAGCAATTTGCTAGCTTCGTGATAACGGATATCAGTCTCTTTGTGCTAGACCGTGCCAAACCGCCTTGGATATATCAAATGCAGTTAACGACTTGGTCGTATTTATTGCATCATATAAGGTTGTGTATAATGTACAGTAGATCTACGAATGATCCTTAGCCTTACAGCAATAAAAACAGATGAAACGCTCTTTGTTCAATCGATCAAATGTAGTAAAGTGTCCTAATGTACAGCACATCTAAGAGTACATGAACAAACATGAGCAAGCTTCAAGAATTCTTCAGGATACATCAGTCGAGCTAACAACTTACCAGAACAATTCATCATGTACAGTATCATTATGCATAATTGATGAAAAGAATAAGATAGTCTATTTTGAAGTTGAAGAAACTTCCGACTCCTCACTACACGACCTAATTCTGGTGAAAGATTGGTTTCAGAGTAGATGGTTTCGCAGTAAAGTTCTTTAGAGGAACCTGAGTGTTGGTCATTGCAGAATTACAGGAAGTATGAAAATAATCGCCCCCTTTTACATTACAATTTTGATGTAAATAACGCCTTATATTTGCACTATACTCTCTCTCTCTCGCTCTCTCTCTCTCTCTCTCTCTCTCTCTCTCTCTCTCTCTCTCTCTCTCTCTCTCTCTCTCTCTCTCTCTCTCTCTCTCTCTCTCTCTGTGTGTGTGTGTGTGTGTGTGTGTGTGTGTGTGTGTGTGTGTGTGTGTGTGTGTGTGTGTGTGTGTGTGTGTGTGTGTGTGTGTGTGTGTGTGTGTGTGTGTGTGCGCGCGCGCGTGGCTGTGTACGTGGGGCTGTGTGCGTGTGTGAGTGTGTGAGCATGTGCGAGTGTGTGAGCGTGTATGCGCGCGCGTATGTGCGTGCGTGAGTGCGTGTGTGTGTGTAAAGATGTGGCAAGAGCAGTATTGTTAGCCACGCCGGTAGAGAAATAACTACAATGCGGACGATAAAACTGTCGAAGTTATTCCCGGCGGGGAGATGAGGGCTGGAACCAACTGATGGGAGGGGCCAAGTGGACTTTGGGAAATAAGAGAGGATGGGACGAAGAAAAGGAGAACAGAACGTATGCATAGAAAACGGGGAGAAGAGAATGGGAGGGAGGAAGGGCAGCAGCGAGAAAGTGAAGAAGGAAGAATACACAGAAGAAATGGAGGATGAAGAGGTGATGTTGAATGTGGTGGTGGTGGTGGTGGTGGTGGGGATGGTGTTGGTGGTGTGGTAGTGTAGTTAGTGTTGGTGCAAGCGTTGGTGTAGGTGTTGGTGCAAGTGTTGGTGCAAGTGTTGGTGCAAGTGTTGGCGCAAGTGTTGGCGCAAGTGTTGGCGCAAGTGTTGGCGCAAGTGTTGGCGCAAGTGTTGGCGCAAGTGTTGGTGCAAGTGTTGGTGCAAGTGTTGGTGCAAGTGTTGGTGCAAGTGTTGGTGTGAGTGTTGGTGCAAGTGTTGGTGCAAGTGTTGGTGCAAGTGTTGGTGCAAGTGTTGGTGCAAGTGTTGGTGCAAGTGTTGGTGCAAGTGTTGGTGCAAGTGTTGGTGCAAGTGTTGGTGCAAGTGTTGGTGCAAGTGTTGGTGCAAGTGTTAGTGCAAGTGTTAGTGCAAGTGTTGGTGTGAGTGTTGGTGTGAGTGTTGGTGTAAGTTTTGGTGTGAGTGTTGGTGCAAGTGTTGGTGTAAGTGTTGGTGTGAGTGTTAGTGCAAGTGTTGGTGTGAGTGTTGGTGTAAGTGTTGGTGTAAGTGTTGGTGCAAGTGTTGGTGCAAGTGTTGGTGCAAGTGTTGGTGCAAGTGTTGGTGCAAGTGTTGGTGCAAGTGTTGGTGTAAGTGTTGGTGCAAGTGTTGGTGTAAGTGGTGTAAGTGATGGTGTAAGTGTTGGTGTGAGTATTGGTGTAAGTGTAGGAGTATTGGTGTAAGTGTTGGTGTAAGTGTAGGTGTAAGTGTAGGTGTAGGAATAGGTGTTGGTGTGAGCGTTGGTGTAAGTGTTGGAATAGGTGTTGGTGTTAGTGCAACTGACGGTGGTTCTGAAGGAAGAGATAATAAGACTTGAGAAAGCGAAGTAGAGCAAGAATTATATTCCGAACCAAACCGTCGTTCTAAGAACTGCAATTTGTTCTTTTTCTTTTATTCTTTGTATTCTTTTGTAAAGTAAAGAAGGAGAGTAGACTGAGGCGCGTTAGAATACAGACATAGAGAGAAAAGAAGAGTAGATAAGTAGAATAAGAAAAAGTAGACGAAACAGAACGAATAGAGATTATTTGTCATAGATTAAGGCTCTTCAGAGCAGTAACGCCGATTAAATTATTTAATATTAAGCCCAAAAAACACTAGGTGTACCAGCGTACTAAAAATGTAAATAAAGAGCACAGCGCATTCATATGGGATGGATCCATAGGCATCAAAGTCTTTCTTACCTTCCTGAAGTAACCAAGTTCATACCCTTAGGGGTAGGGAGAGAGAGAGATAAGAGAGAGAGAGAGAGAGAGAGAGAGAGAGAGAGAGAGAGAGAGAGAGAGAGAGAGAGAGAGAGAGAGAGAGAGAGAGAGAGGGGGGAGAGAGAGAGAAAGAGAGAGGGGGGAGAGAGAGACAGATAAAGAGATAGAGAGACGGAGAGAGGCAGAGAGATAAAGATAGAGATAAGAGAGATAAAGATAGAGATAAGAGAGATAAAGATAGAGATAAGAGAGAGAGAGAGAGAGAAAGAGAGAGAGGTGAGAATCTCGGATATGAAGGATTATCCTGTCCTCCGCCACATTGTTTGGGTCACAGGAAGAGGCAATGCAGCGAGGCACAGCAGGGCTTCCATGGCCTAAACGGATTTACACCCCCACCCCCAGCGTTCCGATCTGAGCCCAGTAAAACTGTCTGGCGTTAGCCATGACAAAATATCTAAAGTTTGCCAATGTTATATCATTTATCCTCTCAAGATGATAGCTGTTCTCCAATACTTACGTATAAATATTCGTTTAATATTTTTGACAAAATCACAGATTTCAAATTGATAAAAACAAGGCAATGGTCAGTCGAGACAAACGGTACTATTTGGGTTCTAAGGTCGTCTTGAAACCTGCATAGACAAAAGGATTTTATTCAGATAAGTAAGGCCCCCTATCCCGAGGTTAAAACCTGACTGAACCCACAGACCTGGGCAATCACGAACACACACACACACACACACACACACACACACACACCACACACACATATATATATATGTGTGTGTGTGTGTGTGTGTGTGTGTGTGTGTGTGTGTGTGTGTGTGTGTGTGTGTGTGTGTGTGTGTGTGTGTGTGTGTGTGTCTTGATGGAGCAATCGGTTAAGTCACTATCACTTGTCACGTACTAGCGCAGGTTCGAGTCCTTGGCTGTACCACGTTTCAATTTCTGCATTTATGCCTCTTCGAGTGTCTCAATTTTGATGGCTTATAATTAAAGTGAAATATATATATATATATATATATATATATATATATATATATATATATATATATATATATATATATATTATATATATATATTACTGGACAAAAGAAACAATATAGATTTAGTATATCTAGACTTTGCAAAAGCTTTTGATACCGTCCCACACGAAATACTACTTACTAAATTAGCTTTACATGGAATAAGTGGTAGCCTATTAGGTTGGTCTAGTAATTGGTTGAAAGGTCGAAAACAGAGAGTTGTTTTAAATGGAAAAACTTCTGGATGGAAAAGTGTTGCAAGTGGAGTTCCTCAGGGTTCCGTTCTTGGGCCACTTCTATTCATAGTATATATAAATGATATAGACCATGGACTAAAATCTACTGTTTCCAAATTTGCTGATGATACAAAACTGTGCGGAGTGGCAAATGATCACTCAAACCAATTAGATATTCAAGAAGATTTAGATCAATTACAGCAATGGTCTGAAAAGTGGCTAATGAAATTTAACACAAGTAAATGCAAGGTAATGCACATAGGTAAAAATAACAGTAAGTACGATTACAAGTTATTTGGAAATTCGTTAACAAAAGTGGATAGTGAAAAAGATCTCGGCGTAATTATCAGTAACGACCTCAAATCATCCAAGCAGTGTATTTCAGCTTCTGAGAAAGCAAATAAGATTCTGGGACTGATTGCGCGATCTTTTGATTTCAAAACTCCATCACTCATTAACAAGCTATATAAATCGTTTAGTTCGTCCACATTTGGAAAATGCTGTTTCCGTATGGTCACCGAATCTCATTAAAGACATTGACAGACTGGAAAAAGTACAACGGCGAGCCACAAAACTGATTCCAAATATCAAAAAAGAAATCATACGAAAATCGACTAAAACATATGAATCTGTTTTCCCTTAAAAAGCGTAGACTCAGAGGTGACTTGATACAGGTCTTTAAAATTCTAAAGGGAATTGACAACATCAAAAGTGACCAAATTTTTACATTGAATGAGAATCAGACAAGAAACAATGGTCTCAAACTGTCCGGAAATAGATTCAATTTGGAAGTAGGTAGAAACAACTTTGCCAACCGTGTAGTTAATGAATGGAATAAACTTCCTGCACAGGTAGTGCAATGTAGTTCAGTTCGAAGCTTTAAGAATCATTTAGATAAATACCTAAGTAAGATGCTGTAATGATTATAATTTATGTTATATTATTTGTTTTTGTTTTGTTATCATTTGTCTGTCTGATTTTCATTTATCATTAGTTATATGTCAATTTATTATTATTTACTATTTACCTGTTTGTTTATTATTTAACTATACCTATGCATTTATGTATTTTATTTGTTATTTACATTATCATAGTTTTTATTTATTATTTTATTATTAATATGATTTTTTTTTCGCATCCGACCTAGATATGGATCAAAAGGTCTCCTGTCGGCATGCTCCGCCTTTGTAATCCTTTGTAATCCTGTGGATGCCACCAGTTCATTTCATTCAGCTGGGATAAGACATTACTCATGAACACTGACAAATATTCTTATATTCTTATATTTTCAATATGTCGCCAGAATGTTCTATTCATATTCAGCCGAGATCTTGCCCCCCCCCCTCCATGTAGTAGTGATGCAAAATTCTTCAGTCATCAATAACTGTATCAATAAACGTAAAACATGGGTCACGATCCGGCACAACGCACAAGGATTGAATTGATTTCGTTACAAAGGATTACAAAGGAAGGGGATGCCGACAGGAGACCTTTTGGTCCATAACTAGGTCGAATACGAAAAAAATGTATATAATGACAAATAAATAAAAACTATAATATAAATAATAAATAGAATAAATAAATAGGTAAAGTTAAATAATAAAAAAATAGTAAATAATAATAATGGACAGACAAATAATAATAAATAGTAATCAAGCAAACAATAATAAATGATAATCAAGCAAATGATAATAAACAAACATAAATAATGACAAACAAACAAATGATATAGAATGAATGGCAGGAATTGCAACATCTTGCTTAGGTGTTTATCTAAACGAATCATAAAGCTTCGAACTGAACTACATTGCACTGCCTGCGAAGGGAAGTTTATTCCATTCATTAACTACACGATTGGCGAAGTTGTTTCTACACACTTCCAAGTTAAATCTATTTCCTAACAGTTTGAGACCATTATTTCTTGTCGGATTCTCATTTACAGAAATATTCCTGAAGAAAAGAAAAGAACAAGTGACCAAAAAACAAATGAAATATATAACAAGAAACAAAACAAAAATAAAATGAGAGAAAACAGGGTGTTAGGCTAAGAAGAGAAGCGAGTAGGAAAAGAGGAAAAGGAGGAAAAGGAGGAGGAGGAAAAGGAGGAGGAGGAGGAGGAGGAAAAGGAGGAGGAGGAGGAGGAGGAAGGAGGAGGAGGAGGAGGAGGAAAAGGAGGAGGAGGAGGAGGAAGGAGGAGGTGGAGGAGGAGGAGGAAGAGGAGGAAGAGCAAGCGATTGGGCGGAGGTTTGGAATGAAAAAGGTGATAATGGAGTGGACAGGAGGGAGGAGGAGATGGTCGCCCAAGTGGAGTGGACGGCAGTGTTGATGGTGGAGTCTCTGTGGTGAATGTGGAAGACCGATGGAGGAGCTGAAGACGGGTGGAAGAGGTGGCTGTGTAGACATGTGGTGGTCGTGTGTGGTTATGACGATATCCCTGGTGATATTTATAGCTAAATATAGAATAAACGGAAGGAGAAGAAGAATAAAGAGAACAAGAAAACATAACTGGACAAAAGGGAGACGAAGAAAATGGAGAATCGAGCAATGAGGAAGAAGACGATTGAAAACACATGGAAACACATTGAACACATGGAACCAAAATAGAGCTTGAAGCATGTACTTTGTTGTGACTGATGTCACCTTTTGCACAGCCAGGGCAAATAGCAATCATCGGTACCCACTGCAAGAATATAAAATATGTATAAAATGCGATGAGAATGAAGCAGATATGCCATTCAATGCAAACAACAGATAACTGGAAATAATGAAAGAGGAATACAAAATAAGTGGAAAAGAGTGGAAAAGAACGAATTCTGGAAGGAAAGGCGAGAGAAGGAGATAGAGAGGGGGAGGGGAAGGTAGAGAGAGGGGGAGGGGGAGGTAGAGAGAGGGGGAGGGAAGGTAGAGAGAGGGGAGGGGAGGTAGAGAGAGGGGAGGGGAGGTAGAGAGAGGGGAGGGGAGGGGAGGTAGAGAGAGGGGAGGGGAGAGAGAGAGAGAGAGAGAGGGAGAGAGAGAGAGAGAGAGAGAGAGAGAGAGAGAGAGAGAGAGAGAGAGAGAGAGAGAGAGAGAGAGAGAGAGAGAGAGAGAGAGAGAGAGAGAGAGAGAGAGAGAGAGAGAGAGAGAGAGAGGGAGAGAGAGAGAGAGAGAGAGAGAGAGAGAGAGAGAGAGAGAGAGAGAGAGAGAGAGAGAGAGAGAGAGAGAGAGAGAGAGTGTTCTAGCATCGATTGCCGAGGTGGTAGCCGACAGTTTTGTCAGCATCCAAGAGAGGTTAGATCAGAGTCCCTCGACTTATATTTGCTGCACAACATTTAAGCCTTGAAAGACACTAAAGACAAGTACACTACAGTATCCACCTTCCACTCTCTCCCTTCTCCCTCCACCCGTCACCTAATACACCGTTCGCTAGCGTCGGTTAGCTGGCTTATTCGCTATCGTTTCTAAGCCCTATTGATCAAATGTAAACATTAATAATATATGTATAACAATCATACGTGTTGTACAAACGAGTAGTGTATGGCGTCAGACGCGGTTGAATGTAAGTCATTAGCTTTGTACAACTGGACGACTTTATATTGAATGTCGTCTGACGTCATGACGCCGAGAGTAGGGTGAAAGCATTACTTGATTTTTCAAATAACCACATCTGGTAAACCCAAATGCTTGGGTCGATGTAGTGAGGTGGAGAAATAGGAATGCGGGCTAAACTTGAGTGAAATCGAGACGAACTATTTCAAATAGATTCGTCTTTGCTGTGCAGGATAAGGCGAGAAAAACAATTGCAAAATTAACGTTCATATTTCTTTTTCGCTGACCCTGTGCGCGCAAGCTTTCCCTCTTTTCACATACACATTTTGCTCGATATATTACGTTCTATTCCCTGGAACCAAACTAATGCAGGATCTCCTTACCATGTACATTATTCACACCCTTTCCTTGCAATTTGTAGACAATATTAAGGCCGGTTGCAAACATATAATGTACAACGACCAGGTGAAAATTCATCATTATCGTACACCTGTCAACGCGTGTCTTGACAATGTCAGATTCGTGATACCACATCTTCGTCTTTAGATCGTTTTTGTATTTTTCGTTTACTTGATGTATTTTTCGGTATTCAATCACCCACTTCGATCTTAATCCTGGAATACAATGGGGTCAAGAGATGAAGAGGGGGACTTGCATACACGACCTGGTAATCCTCACGTTTATGTTTGTCTTTATTTCAAGTTAGAAGCTTTTCGGAAGGTAAACAAGATATACTTTGTTAAGGCAACCACCATGTCCATTGGTACATCGTTGTTATTGCAACACCATCCTCTCCTCCTCTTCCTCCTCCCCTTCCTCCTGTGCCACCTCTGCCTCCTCCTCCTCCACCACCACCTCTTCCTCTTCCCCCTCCACCTTCCCTCCCCTTCCTCCTGCTCCTGCTCCTGATCAGTCTGCTGATTTTGCTTCTGCTCACTGCTCTTGTTATGCACCCTCCCACACCTCTTTGTGTGTTCTGCCTCTCCTGATACTCCTCGTTTCTCGCCGATGGTCTCGTCACTTGCCCTTTCTGCACTTCCTTGTTCCTTTGCGTCTCGCAACTTTATCCTCTTCATCTTTCCACCTCCCCCTCCCTTCTCTTCCTCCTCAACCGCCTCACCGCGTCCCTCCATTATTTCTCGAATTCTCTCTAGTTCACACTTCTTTCTTCGGCG
This sequence comes from Oratosquilla oratoria, assembly GCF_046742065.1. Classification (NCBI taxonomy): domain Eukaryota; kingdom Metazoa; phylum Arthropoda; class Malacostraca; order Stomatopoda; family Squillidae; genus Oratosquilla; species Oratosquilla oratoria. The sequence continues at coordinate 55,609,672 of NC_134792.1, read as the reverse complement.
CCTCCCTTGCTTCTTCTTTCTTTTGATACTTATATACTTATATATATATATATATATATATATATTATATATATATATATATATATAGATATATATATATTTATATATATATATATATATATATATATATATATAATGTACCACTTATCTATTTCTGTATATATGCCTCCTCGAGTTTCTCGATGTTGATGGCTTATAATTATATGAATATGTGGTTGATAAATGTATATATAATATATATATATATATATATATATATATATATAATATATATATTATATATATATATATAATATATATATATATATATATATACATATATATATATATATATATATATATATATTATACATACATTTATCAACCACAATTCACTTTAATTCTAAGCCATCAACATCGAGAAACTCGAGGAGGCATACATGCAGAAATTGAAACGTGGTACATTATATATATATATATATATATATATATATATATATATGTATATATACATACATATATACATTGTGACGGATACGGATAAGGTTTACATTGTTACAAAAAAGTAATTGATAGATTATCGTAATAAAAGACAAGGGCACAAAGGATAAAAACGCGCATTGCTAGGCATGTTGAACGAAATTATTACTAAAGTTGTGACATTACCAAATACTCTAATACAATCTACGCACGTTCTGATCATTCCACGCAATAACACGATAGATATAAAAATGTATTTCAAGACACGTGAAAAAATGACAACAGCAACACATAAGCACATGTGAACACAGGGAGACGTGGACTGACCTCTACCCCAACACACAAGGACTTACACACGGAAAAAAGTAAACTATTGATATTCATTCCTCTTTCTTATTTCTCCAGTGGTCTTCCTTGTTATCTCAAAAGGGTTCATTCTCTAAGGCAATACCCCATCTTTGTATGGCCGTCTGTACATAACGAGCTATTCTCCTTCCTTGCCGAAGTCTTCTTCATTAAAGATAAGGCGTCCAGTTTCTTATTTTATTGTCATTATATATGTATATATTTATTTTTTCTTCTTCTTTTCTTGGACTTGGTGGGACTCGGTAGGTTGTCAGAGAACCACCAATGTTGTTAGATTCCTTAAATAGAACCGAGTATGTATGTATACAAGTTCCCTGGAGAAGCCATGAAATTTACTGCACTTCTGCAAGAAAGTAGCCGCAAAGGAAGTTGCAGTAAATTAACAACATGTGGGTAATTTTTAGCGTCCGGCCATTGGAAGCTCAGTTGGGCTAAGCGGGCTTCGAACCAGCTATCTTCTGTTCATCTGCCTGTTGCTCTACCCAATGAGCTAATGTCCCTATAACGCCGGAGTTTGTCCCGTGACCAAATGTCCTGTGACCAAATATCGTGTGACCAAATGTGTGACGAAATGTGACCAAATGTGTAACCAAATGTGTGACCAAATGTCGTGTGACCAAATATCGAATGACTAAATGTCATTTAATCAAATGTCTTGTGACTGAATGTCCTGTGACTGAATGTCCTGTGATTGAATGTCCTGTGACTGAATGTCTGTGACTGAATGTCCTGTGACCAAATGCCGTGTGACCAAATGCCGTGTGACCAAATGCCGAGTGACCAAATGCCGTATGATCAAATGCCGAGTGACCAAATGCCGAGTGACCAAATGTCGAGTGACCAAATGTCGTGACCAAATGTCGTGTCCAAATATCGTGTGACCAAATGTCGTGTGACCAAATGCCGTGTGACCAAATGTCCTGTGACTAAAAGTCTGGATACCATTTTGGGTGTATATACTGTTCTAAAATTATGTAGTAGCGTTAGAAGGGTCAGCATATTGACTGCAGTTGTAAAGACATTATGGGATGATGTTAACAGACGGGGTGATTGGTGAGGAACAGCGTGAGTTTAAGTAGAGAGTGCGTGGATCAAATTGTTTTGCGAGATTTGTGTGTGTGTGTGTGTGTGTGTGTGTGTGTGTGTGTGTGTGTGTGTGTGTGTGTGTGTGTGTGTGTGTGTGTGTGTGTGTGTGTGTGTGTGTGATGCGACTTTTGTGGATATTTAGGTTTGTGACAGAATCGACTGCAAGGATTTGCGGAACCAGTTCTTATATATGGGGTAAGGAGAAAGCTGTTAAGGGCAGCCAAACGTTTTAAATGAGTAGTAGAGCTTGTGTTTAGTATGGAAATAGAATATATATATATATATATATATATATATATATATATATATATATATATATATATATATATTATATATATATATATACATGATGTCACTCCGCCAGAGTTGTGTTATCTCAGCTTGGTTGTTCAAGGTGAGATAATGCGTTCGTTGTTGGGGCAATTAGGGAAGGTATGTGATGGGAAGAGATTCAAAGTAATTATTGGTTAAAAGTAAGATGTAAATGGGATGAGGGTGGCAATGGATTGGAGGTAAGCCTAAAAGGAGAGAGCTAAGAGAAGTGGATAAACTTAAGTATTTAGGGTCATAGTAAGCAGGGAATTGAGGAGTCGGGGTGGAAGAATATTGTAGAGTGAAGTATATATATATATATATATATATATATATATATATATATATATATATATATACATACATATATACATACACACATATGCACGCAAACACACACATATATACATGCATACATATATACATATATATATATACATACATATATATATATACATATACATACATACATACATATATATATACATATACATACATACATACATATATATATACATATACATACATATATACATACATATATATACATACATATATATACATACATATATATACATACATATACATATACATACATATATACATATATACATATATATACATACATATACATATATATATATACATACATATTATATATATATATATATATACACATGCTAATAAGAACACGGGTACGTGTGTCCACTTATGCAAAGTAGACCACTTGGAAAAAAGAAACTAACGAAGCAGAGCGCTTTCTTGTTGCACTGAATATGTAATATACGAAAGCGCTCTGCTTCGTTAGTTTCTTTTTTCCAAGTGGTCTACTTTGCATATATACACATATATGTATACATATATATATATACATATACACATATACATATATATAATACATATACACATATACATGTATATATATATATATATAATACATATACACATATAACATATATACATATACATGTATACACATATAACATACATATATATACCAAGGCTTTTTCCCCTTACAAGGGAAGTAGCCAAAAAGGAAAAGGCATAAAATCATTCCCACCCATTCCATCCCTGAATACACTCCACACCCCTCCACCCTCCCTCTCATCTTAGCACCTCCTGGATGACGGGTCATCCCTGCACCTTGTCCACTGTCCTAGGTCAGAAGCAGTGTCGCAAGACACAGCACATCCACAGCAAGGCCGCTTCATTAAATTGGCGACCCCCCCTCCCTCTCCGTCCCCCCATGCATGAAAGGAGAAGACGGGGAGAAATCCCTTCGGGCTGCGTCAAATTTTGCTCACACATACTACCTCACCCCCCATTCCACCTCATGCATCACAACATCATCCATATACAACCATTCTCCATTCACCCCTCTCTTCTGTCCTCTCCCGTCCTTCCTCAACA
>NC_134792.1:55586039-55598539 GCF_046742065.1 Oratosquilla oratoria | reverse complement strand
TCTCGATCATAAAATCTTCTTTTTACACTTATCTTGTTCATGTTTTTTTCCTCTTCAACCTCCTCTTCTCCTTCTTCCTCCATTTTCATTTCTTCTCCGTTTCTATTCTTATTCTTCATGTCATTCATCTTTTCACCCTTTTCTTGTCCTTGTTCTCCGTCTTCTACTTCCACTTCCTCCACCCCTTCTCCACCTCTCTACCTCTCCACTTCTTGTTCTTGACCTCATCCACCTTCCCACCTTCCTCTTCTTCAGCTTCTTCTTCCTCCATCTCTTCCTATTCCTCCACTTCCTCTCTTCTTGTTTTTCACCTCGTCCATCTTCTCACCCTCCCCTTCTTCAGCCTCTTCTTCCTCCATCTCTTCCTATTCCTCCACTTCTTCTCTAACTCGTTCATCTTCTTACCCAGTCCTCATTCTTCCTCTTGTACCTCCTCACCTCTTCCCCCTCCTCCATATACTCTCCCACCCATACATCATACTTTTTCATGCCCTCTCCGGGTGGTATGTCATCCAAACCTTCACACCAACGAGGTGCGACATTCCTTCACGCCCGCACGACATTCCTTACCACTAAGTGGCATGACCAACTTCATTAAGCTTTGGCATGGCACCAACACGTGAACCACCTGATCCCCCAGAGGGGTGGGGGGGAGAGGGGGGCATGCCACATCAAGGTGTGTGAAACACATAAGAACATGAGAATGAGGGAAACTGCAACAGGGGGACATCCCACATTAGCGTGTATGAAACACAAGAATGAAGGAGACTGCAAGAGACCATAAGACCTACACTAGGCAGTTCCATGTCTATTACCTCCTGTCACCCCCATCCATAAAGTCATCTAACCTTTTCTTAAAACAACTGATAGTTTCAGCGCTCACTATATGGTTACTAAGTCTATTCCATTCGTTAACTACCCTATTAGTAAACCAATTCTTGCCTATTTCCTTCTTAAATCTAAATTTGTCCAATTTAAATCCAATACTGCGAGTCCTGTCCTGTTGTCTTAATATGATGACCTTGTTTGCGTCACCTAAAGAACACTCAGGTTGGTCTTGTCCGTCTGTCAAGTCATGGAGAGAAAATTCAACCTCAACAAATGCGTTGATGATAAACAAATACAAATATAGAAGAAATGCATAAAACAAACAGGCATTTAAACGAATAAAATACGATAAATAATTATCTAAACAAACAAACAACTATAAATTGTGTTGGACAAGATTCTATTTCAGAATGGAAGAGAGATACGTTCTGTAACTTCCACAGACATCTTCAGACCCTAAACCTTGTGAATCGAACTTGTTACTATATAGAACGCAGATTTTAGTTAGAAGGAGAGTTAATCAACAGAGAGGGCAAGAAACCTTATAGAACAATATAGATAAGTCACTTAGAACACCATCATGGAATAGGAGTAGAAGTAGGAGTAGAAGTAGGAGTAGAAGTAGGAGTAGAAGTAGGAGTAGAAGTAGGAGTAGAAGTAGGAGTAGAAGTAGGAGTAGAAGTAGGAGTAGGAGTAGAAGTAGGAGTAGAAGTAGGAGTAGAAGTAGGAGTAGCACTAGAAGTAGAATTAGGAGTATAAGTAGGAGTAGAAATAGGAGTAGGGTGAGTGGTATTAGGAGTGTGCGCAGAATTAGGAGTGGGGCTATTAGAATTAGGAGTAAGAGGTGCAGGAGTGGGTGCAGGAGTGGGTGCAGGAGTGGGTGCAGGAGTGGCTGTAGGAGTAGGAGAAGGAGGATTAGGAGTAGAGCTAGTAGGATTAGGAGTCGGAGTAGGAGGTGCAGGAGTAGGATTAGTAGTCGGAGTAAGAGGTGCAGGAGTAGGAGGATTAGGATTAGGAGTAGGAGGATTAGGAGTAGGAGGATTAGGATTAGGAGTAGGAGTAGGGGTAGGAGGAATAGGTGCAGGAGCAGTAGGCGTAGGAATAGAAGCAGTAGGAGTAGTAATAAAAACAGTAGGAGTAGAAGGAGTAGGAGAAGGAGTAGGGGAAGGAGTAGGAGAAGGAGTAGGAGAAGGAGTAGGAGAAGGAGAAGGAGTAGGAGAAGGAGGAGGAGTAGGAGAAGGAGAAGTAGGAGAAGGAGAAGTAGGAGGAGTAGGAGAAGTAGGAGGAGCAGTAGGAGTAGCAGTCATATTAGCTTCCTTTAGAGCAAGGCAGAGACAACTATCGATTCCCACGGTGGCCAGAAAATACCGAGTAACACCAACTGAAACAATCCTCCTCATACAGCAAGACTTGTGAATTACGCAGACAACCCACGCGCGCGCGCACACACACACACACACACACACACACACACACACACACACACACACACAAAAACAGAAATGGTTGAAATTCACGCTAAATTTATGACAACCCAAAGGTGTTGTAGGCGAAAGTGAAACGTAGCAAATCAGACGCGAGATCTCTGAAAACCTCGAAGACCCCCGAAGACCTCCGAGGACCCCGAAGGTCTTTGAAGACCTCAAAGATCTCGAAGACCTCCGAGACCTCGAAGACCTCGAAGACCTCGAAGACCCCTGAAGACCTTGAAGACCTCGAGGACCTCGAAAACCTCGAAGACCTCGAAGACTCCCGAAGACTCCTGAAGACCCCTGAAGACCTCGAAGACCTCGAAGACCTCGAAGACCTCTGAGGACCTCTGAGGACCTCTAAATGTCTCTGAAGACCTCTGAAGGCCTCTGAAGGTCTCTGAAGACCTCTGAAGACCTCTGAAGACTACATCATTACGATTCGTCACTTCTTACGGCGGGATGAAACGAGAGGTGAAAGATTACATACCGTCCTGGAGTCGAGTGCCTGGAAATGTACAAGAAAGACTCCGCCGAAGAGCAGAGGTTTTCGTCTTCAAGAACCAAAGTCTTAATGATTCCTTAGCTGCGAGGCACAATTGTCGCCGCTTAAGAGCGAGTGCGTGACGTTATTTTAACTTCACGTAACAAGAGTGTTGGTTTATATCGTAGATTTACATTACAAACGAGTTCATCAAGGTATAACAGACTCGCTCATATTGTATATATTCATATTGCATGTATGACGTAAACTGATCGTGGCAGCTACCTAAAGTATGACAACTGCCGGGGAACTCGGAAATGGAGGCAACTGTACACTTCGACTCCTTGACCGCGAAAGAGACTTCACTTCCGAAGTGGTCAAGGAAGTCTGCACCAAAGACGGGTCAGGACTCCTGATATTAAAAGAAGTTTTTCGCAAATTGAACTCCAAGCATATCCGACGATGCGCGAGTGAACACCAGCAGTATAGTGGGGATTTTTGGACTTCTTCCTCTCATCCTCTTCTCTTCTCTTCCTCCTCCATCCTCTTCTCTTCCTCCTTCCTCTTCTCTTCCTCCTCCTTCCTCTTCTCTTCCTCCTCCTTCCTCTTCTCTTCCTCCTCCTTCCTCTTCTCTTCCTCCTCCTTTCTCTTCTCTTCCTCGTCCTTCCTCTTCTCTTCCTCGTCCTTCCTCTTCTCTTCCTCCTCCTTCCTCTTCTCTTCCTCCTCCTTCCTCTTCTCTTCCTCCTCCTTCCTCTTCTCTTCCTCCTCCTTCCTCTTCTCTTCCTCCTCCTTCCTCTTCTCTTCCTCGTCCTTCCTCTTCTCTTCCTCCTCCTTCCTCTTCTCTTCCTCGTCCTTCCTCTTCTCTTCCTCCTCCTTCCTCTCCTCCTCCCTCCTCCTCCTCATTCCTCTCCTCCTCCCTCCTCTGCACCACCCTCCTCCTCATTCCTCTCCTCCTTCCCTCCCTCCTCCTCCTTCCTCTCCTCCTTCCCTCCCTCCTCCTCCTCCTTCCTCTTCTCTTCCTCGTCCTTCCTCTTCTCTTCCTCCTCCTTCCTCTCCTCCTCCCTCCTCCTCCTCATTCCTCTCTTCCTCCTCCATCCTCTGGTCCTCCCTCCTCCTCATTCCTCTCCTCCTCATTCCTCTCCTCCTCCCTCCTCCTCCTCCTCATTCCTCTCCTCCTCCCTCCTCCTCCTCTCCTCCCTTCTCCTCCTCATTTCTCTTCTCCTCTTCTTCCTCCTCTTCCTCCTCCACTTTCTCCATCTCCTGCTTCTCTAGCTAGTCATGACGTTTTCTTTTTTCAGATTCATCGATTCAGTGGTTAATCATACGCCCTTCTTGTCGATTTCAGACAAATAAGAAAAAAATAAAATAAAATAAAATAAAAAGACTGTCCAGAACATGGGAATAACACACATCTATCACGTGGGTGTTCAACTCAGGACAGATGACATTAGAATAAGACGTTTCTGTCCTGAGGCTGACGTAACTATTGGATGATAAGGAAAACCGATTCAAGGGTCACATTGTGAACTTGTAGACGCATTCTCCCACTGGTTCTACCGATTTGAACAAGACGAACTTAGATGTAGTAGTAGTAGTGGTGGTGGTGGTGGCATTGGTGGTGGTGGTGGTGGTGGTAGTGGCAGTGGCAGTGGTAGTGGCAGTGGTAGTGGCAGTGGTAGTAGTAGTAGTAGTAGTAGTAGCAGTGGTAATGGTGGTGGTAGTGTCAGTGGTAGTGGCAGTGGTAGTAGTAGTGGTAGTAGTAGTAGTAGTAGTAGTAGTAGCAGCAGCAGTAGTAGTAGCAGCAGCAGCAGCAGTAGTAGTAGCAGCAGTAGTTGTGGTAGTGGTGGTAGTGGTAGTGGCGGTAGTGGTGGTAGTGGTGGTGGTGGTAGTGGTGGTAGTGGTAGTAGTGGTAGTGGTAGTAGTGGTAGTGATAGTGGTGGTAATGGTAGTGGTGGTAGTGGTGGTGCTGTGATGGTGGTAGTGGTGATAGTGGTGATAGTGGTGGTAGTGGTAGTGATAGTGGTGTTGGTGATAGTGGTGGTAGTGGTAGTGGTAGTGGTGGTAGTGGTGGTAGTGGTGGTAGTGGTGGTAGTGGTGGTAGTGGTGGTAGTGGTGGTAGTGGTGGTAGTGGTGGTAGTGGTGGTAGTGGTAGTAGTGGTAGTGGTAGTAGTGGTAGTAGTGGTAGTAGTGGTAGTAGTGGTAGTGGTGGTAGTAGTGGTAGTGGTAGTGGTAGTGGTAGTGGTAGTGGTAGTAGTAGTGGTGGTGGTGGTGGTAGTGATAGTGGTGGTGGTGGTGGTAGTGATAGTGGTGGTAGTGGTGGTAGTGGTGGTAGTGATGGTGGTGGTGGTAGTGGTGGTAGTGGTGGTAGTGGTGGTAGTGGTAGTAGTGGTGGTAGTGGTGGTAGTGGTAGTGGTAGTGGTGGTAGTGGTGGTAGTGGTGGTAGTGGTGGTAGTGGTGGTAGTGGTGGTAGTGGTAGTAGTGGTGGTAGTGGTAGTAGTGGTAGTGGTAGTAGTGGTAGTGGTAGTGGTAGTAGTGGTGGTAGTGGTGGTAGTGGTAGTGGTGGTAGTGGTGGTAGTAGTGGTGGTAGTGGTGGTAGTGGTGGTAGTGGTAGTGGTGTAGTGGTAGAAGTGGTTGTAGTGGTAGTAGTGGTAGTGGTGGTGGTAGTAGTGGTGGTAGTGGTAGTAGTGGTAGTGGTAGTAGTGGTAGTAGTGGTAGTAGTGGTAGTAGTGGTAGTAGTGGTAGTAGTGGTAGTGGTAGTAGTGGTAGTAGTAGTAGTGGTAGTAGTGGTAGTAGTGGTAGTAGTGGTAGTAGTGGTAGTAGTGGTAGTAGTGGTGGTAGTGGTAGTGGTAGTGGTGGTAGTGGTAGTGGTAGTAGTGGTAGTAGTGGTAGTGGTGGTAGTGGTAGTAGTGGTAGTGGTAGTAGTGGTGGTAGTAGTGTTATTGGTAGTAGTGTTAGTGGAAGTAGTGTTAGTGGTAGTAGTGTTAGTGGTAGTAGTGGTAGTAGTGTTAGTGGAAGTAGTGTTAGTGGTAGTAGTGTTAGTGGTAGTAGTGGTAGTAGTGTTAGTGGTAGTATTGTGATAGTAGTGATAGTAGTGGTGTAGTGGTTTAGTGGTAGTAGTGGTAGTGGTAGTGGTAGTATGGTAGTAGTATAGTGGTAGTGGTAGTGGTAGTGGTAGTGGTAGTGGAGTTGGTTAAGTGGTAGTGGTAGAAGTAGTAGTAGTGGTAGAAGTAGTAGTAGTGGTAGAAGTAGTAGTAGTGGTAGAAGTAGTAGTAGTGGTAGTAGTAGTAGTAGTAGTAGTAGCAGCACCAGCAGCAGCAACAGAAAAGAAACAACCGAAGATCAGTATGGTAGCGTGGATGAAATGTAGACTATCATTCTCGCTCTGAAAACAACCTCTCCCGTGTCCAAGAGATACCAGGTCCGTCCCCTAAAACAACACAGATACAGAACCTCGATTTTAAGCAGACTGTGGTAGGAAGTCGGATAAATAAGCTATTAAATTAGGATTGATTAGAATGTAAATACAATAAAAACATGAAAGGTTTGTCGACCACAGTCATTGGTGAGGGAGGGGCCAATGAACTGTGTCTGTGGAGGACAGATCCTGACTGTTTTCACCACACAGTTCCACAAGAGTGGAGGTCGTTTCTTAAAATAAGAAAAGAAAAAAGAAAAGAAAAAAGAAAAGTAGTAGTAGTAGTTGTGAAGAAAATAGAAGTAAACAGTAGTAGTAGAAGAAAACAGTAGTAGAAGAAAACAGTAGAAGAAAACAGTAGAAGAAAATAGAAGAAAACAGTAGAAGAAAATAGAAGAAAACAGTAGTAGTTGTAGCAGAAGAAAAGAGTAGAAAAAATAGTAGTAGTAGTAGTAGTAGTAGTAGTAGTAGCAGCAGCAGCAGCAGTAGTAGCAACAGCATTAATAGTAGCTTTTCCATTCACTATTTCATGAGCAATTCGACCATTTTAATTTTCAAGTCAACTTCATTTCTTTCCATTTCATTCTTGAAGCTCTTAACATTAAGTTTCGGCGATTCTTATTGTTCCCATGCATAAAAAAAAAAAAGAATTCCAAATGTTTCCACTTCATCACTCCACGCCGACTCCCTTTAGAATGTATTTTTCATCTTAACAGATGGCATCTCCCAACCATCTGTTTCTTCTTGATACTCCACTGTCGCCGCCGTCACAGATCTAATTGTCTTGTTCAAATTTAATGGGCGTTTCGTCAGTTCTTTTGCAGTTTCTACATATTTCAGATTATCAGCATTCCTATTTCTCTCGTAATTATTTTCTGTCGCCTTTGTCGTGAGATATGTAAAGATATCTTCGTAATCAGCTTGAAAATACTTTTGTTTCTTCTCATGTAGAGTCCCCGTTTCTATACGGATTATGAGCCCAGAATCTTGCATAGACAAATATGATTAGGATGATAACGTGTATCCGGCCAAGGCCAAGTATATCCACTAGTACTTATTGTACATGTGCTTAAACATGTATGGGCACTTGTAAGCATATACATACACACACACACACACATACATCATACATCACACACACACACACACACACACACACACACACACACACACACACACACACACACACACACACACACACACACACACACACACACACACACACACACACAGTAATGCTCTCTTGATAGCGCAGTTGGTTAGTTACTACGGCACTTGTCATGTGATCGCTGAGTTCGAGTCCTCGGCAGTACCGCATTTCAATTTCTGCATGTGGCCCCATTGGGTCTCCCGATGTTGATGGCTTAGAATTAAAGTGCATTGTGGTTGTTGAAATGTATCTACTCACTGGGACCCATTCATTGTTGCACACATACACATACACACACACACACTCACACACACACACACTCACACACGCACACGCACACACATATTATATATATATATATATATATATACATATACACGCACACACATGCGCGCGTACACAAACACACACACAGATAGAGATTGTGATACAGAAATTGGGAGGGGGAGAGGGAAAGAGAGGGAGAGAGAGGGAAAGAGAGTGAAGAGCACCTTTCACCTACGCACTAAACCCTCCCCCAGACACCCACCCACCCCCCCTCCTCCTCCTCCTCCTCCTCCCACTCTCCTCTCGTGTATCCAAGGCCGTATTCGAGATCGCTTGTTATGTCATATCAGGTCACCACCAACGCCTCTACGCCCCCGATGATCCGAAGAAGAGTAAGGCATCTTTAATACGACTACAAATAGTGACGTCATCCTCCATGACGTCACATACCTACGAGGTGACGTCAGTGCAACGAGGTTCAAAGGACTTGTCCTCGTGACGTCACACTCGTGTGAGGGAGTAAATGACGTCAGCGAAGGTTTTGTCTTTTTTAGGAGTTTTTTTGTTTTTGTTTTGTTTTTTCACTCCGCTTCGAGTCGCTGAGGGATTTTGAAAAATCTGGTTCATACAACATGATTTTATCTATTTCAGAGGAATCATCTGTACATGGAAGGTCTTCGGAGACGTTTCTAGAAGATATTTAACGACTTTTTTCAGGCTAAAGTCAGATGCATCGACCTAATCCAGAATCTTATTCCGGTGAACGCATTTGAACACGACTTGTCGTCTTTCCAACATTCTTGTCCTCTCGACAAGACACTTCCTCGGTAACCAACAAGACCTATCCGTCAGTATCCACTCTCATGACCAGCTATTCATCTCCATTAGGGTCTTCTCGATTTGTCATTGAGGAACGTTCAGCCGCTCAAACGTTTGTAGACTTGAGCTTGGCGAAAGCCGGCTGTTCACGTGAGGCGCCCACGCCCCGTCTGGCCGGCTGGTGAGTTGATTCCACTCCGCCTCTACGCTCGCCTTCGAATACGACACCGCCTTTGCCTGATCTTCCTCATCTTCCTCCTCTTCCTCCTCCTCCTCCTACTACTACTACTACTACTCTTCCTCCTCTTCTTCCTCTTCCTCCTCTTCCTCCTCCTCCTACTACTACTACTACTCTTCCTCCTCTTCCTCCACCACCTCCTTTCTTCTTCCTCTTCCTTCTATCCTCCTCTTCTTCCTTCTATCCTCCTCCTTCTTTTCCTCTTCCTCCTCCTCCTCCTTCTTCCTTCTCCCTCCTCTTACTCATCCTTCATACTCCTCCTCCTTCATACTACTCCTCCTTCATACTACTCCTCCTTCATACTACTCCTCCTTCATACTACTCCTCCTTCATACTACTCCTCCTTCATACTACTCCTCCTTCATACTACTCCTCCTTCATACTACTCCTCCTTCATACTACTCCTCCTTCATACTCCTCCTCCTTCATACTCCTCCTCCTTCATACTCCTCCTTCATACTCCTCCTCCTTCATACTCCTCCTCCTTCATACTCCTCCTCCTTCATACTCCTCCTCCTTCATACTCCTCCTCCTTCATAATCCTCCTCCTTCATACTCCTCCTCCTTCATACTACTCCTCCTCCTTCATACTACTCCTCCTCCTTCATACTACTCCTCCTCCTTCATACTACTCCTCCTCCTTCATACTACTCCTCCTCCTTCATACTACTCCTCCTCCTTCATACTACTACTCCTCCTTCATACTCCTCCTCCTTCATACTCCTCCTCCTTCATACTCCTCCTCCTTCATACTCCTCCTCCTTCATACTCCTCCTCCTTCATACTCCTCCTCCTTCATACTCCTCCTCCTTCATACTACTCCTCCTTCATACTCCTACTCCTTCATACTCCCATATTCCTTTATCATCTTCGTCCTCTTTCCTCATACTCTTCCTCCTCTCCCTCTCCTTCCTCCTCCTCCGTCTTCCTCCTTCCTCCTCTTCCTTCCTTCTCCTTCCTCATCCTCTTCCTCCTTCCCCTCCCCTCCTCCTATCTTCCTCCTCCTTTCCTCTTCTCCCTCCTCTATTTCTACTATGTCGTCTTTTTCCTTTTCTTTTTTTTCTTCATTCTTCTTCTTCTTTCTTCTTCTAAACCTTCTTTTATCTTCCTTTCCTTCACAAAGATATCCTCCTCTTCATCTTATCTTCTCCCTTCTCTTCTCTTCTCTCTTCTTCTCTTTAACTTATTTTCATCTTCGGATCCTAATACTCTCTTTTGTCTTCTCTTCTTGCTCTTCCTCTTCTTTCTCCTCCTCTTCTTTTGCCCCGTCTTTTCTCCCTTCATTTTGACAGCATCCTTACCAGCTTCCGTTTTCTGTTCATCTGACAAACGTGTCCGTCTATTTCCACACCAAAGAATCAAAACCTCTTTAGTCGCCTATAGTAACAAGTGTCAGAACACTTAACCCCTCTATTTATGGAATTCTGTTCTCCCAGTGAATGTAGCTGCCTTGTCTTTATCAATTATACTTGTACGCATGGTCGCATAAAATATTGAAGGTGACGTTTAAAAGCTCTTATTCTCAATGATATTGACACTTGTACGAGTGTAGTAAACAGCGTGAGTCTGAAGAGAAAGTGTGTATGTTGAAAAAGAAAAATCAAACAACTCAATTTACCGAAAACAAAGAAATTAGTCTTATCCTAATTGTGTATATGTATATGTGGATTTATATGTACATCTTCATGTATATGCTCATGTACATGTATATACACATATTCATAAGCATACGCACATGAATACTCATGTGCACTTGCATACACAAACACATATGCACACGCACATGTAAGCATTCAAATACATATACATACATGCATACACATATGTACACATCAATGTATCTAGGTAGGAGATTCTCTCTAATACAAGTTTCATTAAAATCGACGTCTATTAACACTTTGTCGAGTATTTTGCTTGTGTTCTCGATATTTTTCATCACTTTCTTCTTGGAAACCAGGCAGAGCGTGAAGAAGTTCACCAAAGACGACCATGTAAGAAGATAACCCAAGATAATTCTGAAGAATATATCAATCATTAGTCGTCACTTCTAACTTGTATACATATGTATACCGATACATATACTTATGCACAAATTTATACGTGTATACGTATATGAATATGTATACACACATGCACACACACACATATACATATATATACATTATATATATATATATACATTATATATTATATACATATATATTATATATAAACATATATACAAAACACACATATACATACACATACACACATATACATGTACTTACTGTATACGTGTGTATATGTATCTGTGTGCATGTATATACGTATATTCCTGCAATACGATTGTTTGTCCCGTGTTTAAACCCTGATTGAAGGGACTAAGTCTACGCGCGTCGTGAATGCGCGCGCGCGCGCGCGTGTGTGTGTGTGTGTGTGTGTGTGTGTGTGTGTGTGTGTGTGTGTGTGTGTGTGTGTGTGTGTGTGTGTGTGTGTGTGTGTGTGTGTGTGTGTGTGTGTGTGTGTGTGTGTGTGTGTGTGTGTGTACGCGCGCTCGCGATTCGCCATGTCCTTGGATCACGTGCTGGACAAGTGAACGACAAACACTACCCTCCGTGATGAGAGCTCAAAGTTTGTATCAACAGAGCAGAATTTCCTTAATCAAGAGTAACCGTGCAGAATGAAGTTATAAGGTAAACTCCTCCATTCACTAATATTCAAAACTTAGAAACTAGTTCTGGCTACCATCAACTAGTCCATCTAGTCACGAGGAACTACCTATACAGCGAAATGTCCAAATAATAATTTAAATTTAGATTATATACAACCGTTCAGATGGATGTATGGATGTACACAAAAATATATGTCATTAATAGTATGTAGTTTCTATTGATGCAGTGCAGGTGAATTAATCTATTCTGTTCCTACACGGAGCCTACATGTCTTTTATCTGGGAGAATCTAGCTGTGATAACGGGTGATGAAAAAAAACATAACATTACCACATCAGAACACACAAACACAATCGTCGTTTCAACGAGAATAAACACCAATTACACATAAGTATAACATCAAAGTAAATTACGTAATTTGTCGTAACGTTACATTTTCATATCGTACGAAAAAAATAACAAACAAAGCGACGATCTTTCGTTATATTTTTCATCCTCGATGAAAAGGTTGGTGCGCCTGTTTGTAAAGGTTGGTACGCCTGGTTCACGACGCGTATTTTTCCTTCCAACAAACAGTAAACAATAAATCCCAGTTTAGATAACAAGAATCGCCATAACACTCAATGAATATGATACTCGTAGATTGGTAGATAGGTATGTGTGTGTACTGCATGTATTCACCTTGGTCTTTGGATCACGTGTTGGACTCGTGATCGACAGCTATTTCCCTCCCGGAAGAGAGCTCAGAGCTCATATGACCGATCTATGGGTAATGCTATGACCTTTCACACACACACACACACCCAACTCCCCGCCCACGAGAGTCAGAGTAACGACTCGGTGTGTATATATATATATATATATATATATATATATATATAGATATACATATAGATATATATACAGATATAAATATAGATAGGTAAACAGGCAGACGGATGGATGATTATAGAAATAGATGGATGTGATGGATGGATAGATGAACTTAATTGTCGAAAGGTACACACAGTAGCATATGCAATTAATTATTTTGGTCTTAATGTATATGCAATGATTTAAAGCATAGGCAATCAAACTATTCGTGGTTATGACGTAATTATAGATTCTAATACTACATATATATATTATATATATATATATATATATATATATATAATGTGTGTGTGTATATATGTATATA
>NC_134792.1:55566039-55581039 GCF_046742065.1 Oratosquilla oratoria | reverse complement strand
AGACAAGAAAAACAATTCTCAGAAACTCTTAGTAAAGGACAAATAACGGCGCAGAAGAAACCAGGAAACACGAGACACAAAGTCTGCGTAAACACGTAAAAAAAATGTTTCCTACGGTTATGCTTCGAAGAAATGATATCTGATGAATCGTTCAAGAATGGACCAAAACTCAGATTTCGATAAAGGAAAGGAAGAAGAAACTCGAAGGAAATATTGATGAAGCAAACAAGCGTAGCCAGACCAGAGATAACAAAGAAGAAATATCGTTAAGATGGAGGAAAGGGAACGTTATGGAATGACGACAACAGATTCCAGGAATATCGAAACCAAACAACAACAATGAAATGTATCAAAATATATTTTGTTCTCAAAATTTAACGACCTACAAAATGGTATTACGAAAACAAACTTCGCGTAGTATGAGCAAGGTGATAACAGTGGTATTCTTAAAAAAAAATCTTTCCTTGTATAGATATTTCCTTATATAAATCTTCTACATAAATCCTTGTAAGGGAAAGATTTTTTCTTAAGAATACCACCGTAAGAATCTCACGGTGGTATTCTTAAAAATCTATATTTCCTTATATAAATATTTCGTTATATAAATCTTATATAAATCCTTGGAATGGAAAGATGTTTTTAAGAATACCACTATAAGTTGGAGAACAGGGCTTATGCTACAACAAGTATAGAGAAGAAAGATGAAATTAAGAATTTCGAGTGAAACGACAAGTAATCAAGCTTCTTCACAGAATCTAGAACTAACAAGAGACAACTAACGTCAATTGGCGTCAACCAACATCAACTAATCAATTTCACAGATTTTTGCATCAGATAATATCCTTTATTGAATTATGTGGCGCAAAGGTCATCATATTAAGACAACAGGACAGGACTCGCAGTAATGGATTTAAATCCGAGAAATTTAGATTTAAGAATGAAATAGGCAAGAACTGGTTTACTAGTAAAATGATCAACGAAAGGTATAGACTTAGTGACAATTTAGTGAGCGCTGAAACTATCAGTCGTTTTTAAGAAACGGTTTAGATTTAAGAAGGAAATAGGTAAGAATTGGTTTACTAGTGATAAACGAATGGTATAGACTTAATGACAACTTTATGAATGGGTATGACAAGTGGTCATGGACATAGAACTGTCTAGTGTAGGTCTTATGGCCTCTTGTAGCCTCCTTCATTCTTATGTTCTTACGTGTTAATTCCGAGAGGTTCCTTGCATTTGTTGTGTAAATAACCGTGCTGGAAAGGATTTTATTTGTAGGGAATCCATCGACAACAGGCCCACCACAGGGCGACGATGGCATAATGTAGATAAATTTCACAAAATAACTATGACATAATAAGCACAGAAATTCCCATTCTTCGAGAAAGTGCAATAGTGGCCACGGTACCAACATACACAGAAGGATGAAAGAATAAAGTAGATTGGATCAAAAGAAAAAAAAAACATTGCAATGGATCCATCAATCAGAACAAAAACAAGTGAATAAATAGATAAATAGATAAATTAAGGATTCTGCAGATTCGTATATAACGAGATTTCATCTACGAACACGTAGATTCCAAAAATTATATCTTAAAGAAAACGGTGATGTCTGATGCTGACGCGGAATCCTTTTCAACCTAATAAAGAAATTCACTTGAACACAAGATTAGATCAAGAGAGACTAATAAATTAAATATATAGACAAGATATATGGAGCACTAGGCCCGTTAGCAACAACAGAAAAAGAAAGAAAAATAAAGAATCGTCACCCCAGAGATCGACAGGGTGACAATTCTTCATGTGGACCATCCTGGGTTTACGATTCTTCTGTTACACAAGTTCATGACAATAAGCATGACCTTTATTCAATCTAATCTAATCTAATCTGACCTAACATAACCTAAAGTAACCTAACCTAACCTTATCTAATCTAATCTAACCTAATCTAATTTGACCTAACATAACCTAAAGTAACCTAACCTAATCTTATCTGATCTAATCTAACCTAATCTAATCTGACCTAACATAACCTAAAGTAACCTAACCATGGGGTGACGATTCTTCATGTTGGCGTTCTGGGGGTGACAATTCTTCACGTGGAATGTCACATCGGTTCAAAATCAAGTGCCTGTGGCGGCACACTAAGCATTTCTCGCTAGCATGCTATTTATTTTTGCTACTTGGTTAGAATAGAAATGACCTCTGTTACGATTTTTCTATTTCTAAAATTTCCAAATTCTACTTTAACTCTTGCGTCATGCAGCGAGAAACTGAATGACGGTCTAAGAGAAATTAAACCTATACGAACGTTAGATAATTTGTTGAGATTTTCTTACGGAAGTCTAGAATATTGTAACCAATTTCGTTTCTACTCAAACAAAGTAGCAAAAGTGAATAGCAAACTAGCCTAGTGTGACGCCACCTTATAATAAAACTCCAAGTTATAGACTCGTGGACAAAAAATCAGGTGAGAGAGTTAAAGCTCAAGATGAAAGGAGAAACGGAGTATTCGTGGACTTATAAAAGGCATTTGCACAGATGAAAAAATGAAACTATTGAAAATGTCTAATATTTTGTGGTATCATAGTTAGGCAAGTTAACCAGTCACTAAGTTCAGAGGAACAGTGACCGTGAAATTAGGGATAAAGTAGATAAAGATACAACATAGCAACAGAAAGGACCTTCGATATGAAGGAAAGTCTATGTGTAGGCTTTATGGTCTCTTGCAGTCTCCTTCATTCTTATGTTCTCGTACTCTACAGCAGTGGTCTGAAATGTGCATTTTGTGTCAAGTTATGAGAACATAACACAAAGTGCGACTGCAAAATACTTTAACTTAACCGAAGAGTGAAAAGGATTTTGGTGTAACTCTAAGTAACATTAAATTGGCAAACAAGACCTTAGTATCAATATGCGTTGTTTTTTTTCACACAATCAGTACGGCCGAAGCTAGCAACCATTTAAATGATATTTTGCAAACCCTCACACTTAATATTTCTTCTATGCATTCGTCCTTGTGGCGAACGCAAAGGCTGTTTCACTGTATCACCTATTCAAAGAGAACCATTTGGAGAGGAATTAGGACAAGTATAGGAAGATGGTAGAAAATGAAAGGAATAGATGGGAGAGGAGGAGAAGAAGGAGGAGGAGGAGAAGGAGGAGGAGGAGGAGGAGGAGGAGGGGAGGAGGGTGTAGAGAGGGCGGTGGGCGGTGGGCGTTATGTGGGCGTTATGTGGGCGACTTGTAACCTGGGAATCGGTCAGTGTGCAGCCAAGGGACGGAGATAGGTGTCGGGTGAAGAGGGGAGTGGGGAAAGGGGGAGTAGGGAAAGGGGGAGTTGGTTCGAGTCACTTGTGGGAGTTGGGGGCTCCTCAGAGGGAGGGAGGGGAGGGGAGGGAGGGAGGGGAGGGAAAGGGAGAAGGGATTGTGACGTGGCCTCGTGTCGACTTAGCTACCCTGACGCGTGGTACTCTACTCTTCTTGGGCGTTCTAGTGTTCCCCGAGGAGGAGGAGGAGGAGGAAGAGGAGGAGGAGGAGGAGGGAGGAAGAGGAGGAGGGAGGAGGAGGGAGGAGGAGGAAGGAAGAGGAGGAGGAAGGAGGAGGGGGAAGAGGGGAGGATGAAGGAGGAGGAGGAGGAGGACGGGGACGACAATAACAATAACGACGACAATAATAATAATAATAAATCCTTGTTAAAGCCCTTGACCCATTTGAATACCTCATATTAGATCGATGTTTCCCAACGCTGGGGTCGCCAAGACATCTTGTGTATTTTTTTTTTTTTTTTTTTTTTTTTGCAAGATTATACGAATTCAATAACCTTGATGTCTTTGTCTTTCATAACCTTACATTACCTTTCTTACACATACATTTATCATACTCGTCCACTACTTTTTACAAACAACTAGTCATATGTAGCAACACATATACAAATATATTACTGGAGTCAGTCATATCATGATCATATTGGGGTCATATCATGATCATATTGGGGTCATATCATGAAGATCTTATTAGGGTCACCTGAGAAAAAGGTTGGGAAACAGTGTGTTAGATGTATGTACTTGATGCCAGCCCTTGCATCATCAAATCTACCCACGGGACAATACAATCAAGCCCTAGAAAGTAATTTGATCAAAGTCGTGACGTCACAAAGACGAGGGGCTCTCATACTCCCGAAGGCGTTCGAGAACAGTGTAGTCTTTGAAGGCGTGACGTCATAACACGATGACGTCATAGATATGGCGTCACAGTTATTTGGGGTGTAGAGGGCGGAGGATAGAGAGGAGATAAAGAGAAGGTCGAGAAAGAGAAAGGAGAGGAGGGAGGGATGGGAAAAATAAAACAAAGGCAGAGAAAAAGATTGAGTTAATAAGACTTTGAAATGAGAGGAAGGTCAGTCGAGTAACAAGGGGAGAGGGACGAGTAAAGGGAGGAATAGGCAGAGGAGGCATAGAAGGTAAAACACTCAATGACGTAGCAGAGGTAACAGGGTACAACAAAGGAGGAGAAGCAGCTTTCGGCTCCGTAACACGAGCCTCTGACCTTGCCCCACCTGTCCCCCCCTCCCTCTCCCCAACTCCCTCCCTCCCACTCCCTCCCTCCCTTCACTCCCTCCCTCCGCTCATCCCATCCTCTATTCCTCCCTCTGGACTTCTTTCCATCGCTTACTTGTACCCGTATATGGTGTTGGCTAGATCGGTTTCGTGTAGTCAGTTGTCTAGGGAACTTAGTGACACCCTACGGAACAGGGTCACGCAGAATTACGTTTAACTTGTGCTTGTCCTTCCCTCTGCTGACGTCCGGACATCTCCCTAACAGAATCCGTTTTGTGGGAATTTTCCACAAATTTGTGTCCGAGAAATTTGCTCATATGCAAAGTTTTGTGAGCAAATTATATGTTGCAATGAACTTATCTGTGTATATAATAATTCCTCCCTTTCCTTTTGTGGGGAAAATGTGGAAACCCAGGTTTCCTTGTGGGGAATTTTGTGGGAAAAAATCTCGCCCATTTGTGTAAACTGGCATAGATCACAGTGGTAGCACTGTGTCTCCCCTTTACCGCCATAAGGTCGCCACTTCTTCGATGCGATAGAGTCCCCAGGAATAGACGCGATACCGACAAAGCACTAATATGGAGCCATTCCTCAACTTACGAACGAGCTCCATTCCGAATGTCCGTTCGTAACTCGAAGCATTCGTAACTCGAAGCGTTCGTAACTCGAAGCGTTCGTAACTCGAAGCGTTCGTAAATCGAAGCGTTCTTGAGTCCAAGCGTTCGTAAGTCCAAGCGTTCGTAAGTCCAAGCGTTCGTAAGTCCAAGCGTTCGTAAGTCCAAGCGTTCGTAAGTCCAAGCGTTCATAAGTCCAAGCGTTCGTAAGTCCAAGCGTTCGTAAGTCCAAGCGTTCGTAAGTCCAAGCGTTCGTAAGTCCAAGCGTTCGTAAGTCCAAGCGTTCGTAAGTCCAAGCGTTCGTAAGTCCAAGCGTTCGTAAGTCCAAGCGTTCGTAAGTCCAAGCGTTCGTAAGTCCAAGCGTTCGTAAGTCCAAGCGTTCGTAAGTCCAAGCGTTCGTAAGTCCAAGCGTTCGTAAGTCCAAGCGTTCGTAAGTCCAAGCGTTCGTAAGTCCAAGCGTTCGTAAGTCCAAGCGTTCGTAAGTCCAAGCGTTCGTAAGTCCAAGCGTTCGTAAGTCCAAGCGTTCGTGAGTCCAAGCGTTCGTGAGTCCAAGCGTTCGTGAGTCCAAGCGTTCGTAAATCCAAGCGTTCGTAAATCCAAGCGTTCGTAAGTCCAAGCGTTCGTAACTCGAAGCAATATAATTTTAAAGGTACACAAAGCTACATGGATAAGTATGATATAAAGTGAATACACGTTTTCTTACCCTAGAACATATTTCTAATGATACATAAAACAAAAATAAATTGTCATATCAATACTTTCAGGTTGGATTTCTTATCTTTGGAAGTACTTAAGTAGGCTTCAGGTTTCGTTTGTCTGAAGGTTCGTAAGTCCTTCCCTCGTTCCCTCCCTCCCTCCCTCCCTTCCTCCTTCCCTCCCTCCCTCCCTCCTTCCCTCCCTCCCTCCCTCCCTCCCTCCCTCCCTCCCTCCTTCCCTTCCTCACTCCTTCCCTTCCTCACTCCTTCCCTTCCTCACTCCTTCCCTTCCTCACTCCTTCCCTTCCTCACTCCTTCCCTTCCTCACTCCTTCCCTTCCTCCCTCCTTCCCTTCCTCACTCCTTCCCTTCCTCACTCCTTCCCTTC
Source organism: Oratosquilla oratoria (assembly GCF_046742065.1). Classification (NCBI taxonomy): domain Eukaryota; kingdom Metazoa; phylum Arthropoda; class Malacostraca; order Stomatopoda; family Squillidae; genus Oratosquilla; species Oratosquilla oratoria. The sequence goes on along the minus strand of NC_134792.1, from coordinate 55,574,784 downwards.
CTCACTCCTTCCCTTCCTCACTCCTTCCCTTCCTCACTCCTTCCCTTCCTCACTCCTTCCCTTCCTCACTCCTTCCCTTCCTCACTCCTTCCCTTCCTCACTCCTTCCCTTCCTCACTCCTTCCCTTCCTCACTCCTTCCCTTCCTCACTCCTTCCCTTCCTCACTCCTTCCCTTCCTCACTCCTTCCCTTCCTCACTCCTTCCCTCCTTCCCTTCCTCACTCCTTCCCTCCTTCCCTTCCTCACTCCTTCCCTCCCTCCTTCCCTTCCTCACTCCTTCCCTCCCTTCCTCACTCCTTCCCTCCCTTCCTCACTCCTTCCCTCCCTTCCTCACTCCTTCCCTCCCTTCCTCACTCCTTCCCTCCCTTCCTCACTCCTTCCCTACCTTCCTCACTCCTTCCCTTCCTCCCTCCTTTCCTTCCTCCCTCCCTCCTTTCCTTCCTCCCTCCCTCCTTTCCTTCCTCATTCCTTCCCCTTCCTCACTCCTTCCCCTTCCTCACTCCTTCCCCTCCTCACTCCTTCCCCTCCTCACTCCTTCCCCTCCTCACTCCTTCCCCTCCTCACTCCTTCCCCTCCTCACTCCTTCCCCTCCTCACTCCTTCCCCTCCTCACTCCTTCCCCTCCTCACTCCTTCCCCTCCTCACTCCTTCCCCTCCTCCCTCCTTCCCTTTCTCCCTCCTTCCCTTTCTCCCTCCTTCCCTTTCTCCCTCCTTCCCTTTCTCCCTCCTTCCCTTTCTCCCTCCTTTCCCTTCCTCCCTCCTTCCCTTTCTCCCTCCTTCCCTCCCTCCTTCCCTTCCTCCCTCCTTCCCTTCCTCCCTCCTTCCCTTCCTCCCTCCTTCCCTTTCTCCCTCCTTCCCTTTCTCCCTCCTTCCCTTTCTCCCTCCTTCCCTTCCTCCCTCCTTTCCTTCCTCCCTCCTTTCCTTCCTCCCTCCTTTCCTTCCTCCCTCCTTCCCTCCCTCACTCCTTCCCTCCCTCACTCCTTCCCTCCCTCACTCCTTCCCTCCCTCCTTTCCTTCTCTCCCTCCTTCCCTCCCTCCTTCCCCCCTTCCCTTCCTCACTCCTTCCCTCCTTCCCTTCCTCACTCCTTCCCTTCCTCACTCCTTCCCTCCCTCCTTCCCTTCCTCACTCCTTCCCTTCCTCACTCTATCTCTTCCTCCCTCCTTCCCTTCCTCACTCCTTCCCTCCCTCCCTCCCTCCTTCCCTTCCTCACTCCTTGCCTTCCTCACTTCTTCCCTTTCTCCCTCCTTCCCTCCCTTCCTCCTTCCTTCCCTTCTTCACTCCTTCCCTCCCTCCTTCCTTTCCTCACTCCTTCCTTTCCTCCCCCCTTCCCTCCCTTCCTCCCTCCTTCCCTCCCCCCTTCCTCCTTCCCTTCCTCTCTCCCCCTTCCTCCCTCCTTCCTTCCCTTCCTTCCCTCCCTTCCTTCTCTTCTCCCAGTCTTGTCCACCCCGTTCCCCCTCCCCCCCAGCATCAGCGCGGGTTTTGCAGACGATGATGGACGTGAGAGTTGCGTAACGCGCAAAACAAGATACTTTCGTCCTCCCAGCTTCTATTCCGAACAAGTATTAAGTGAGAGGTTGTCTGCAACAAAAGTGACTACGTTTAATAGCTCCTGCGGATCAATGACAAACATCTATGGCAAAGAACAAGGAGTGAATTAAATATCTAGTTAGCCACCTATCTACTGATCTCTTAATCTGTTTTATTCATTTGTTTATTTATTACTTATCATTTGTTTATATATTCAATTACCTATACATTTTTATTTCTACCATTTATATATCCACTCGTTTATTTGGTTACCTATCTATTCATTATTTAATTATAATTTTCTTTAAGTGATCCAAATTGTTAAAATCCTTTCATATTTCGAGTCTTCACTAAATATCAATTAGATCATTTCATGACAGCCAGAATGAAATATATAAGCAGCATCAATACCACCTATTTTGTCTCTATTTTGTTAACCCTCGGAAAAAAATAAGATTATCTTTAGTAGATTGGTAAGTTCTGTAATAGGAACATTCTTTAAAAAAAATCAGTCTGAAATGGCTGAGAGACAAAGGATATGGAAGTTTAGTTCGAATTATGATGGATATTGCTTGCTAATCTAATCAAAATATAAATTACATTGTGAACAATACCATATTGTAAATCTTCCCTCACCTAAATAATAAAGAATATAGATAACATACGAGGCTTTATATTCCCGGCATTTTGTTCTTGTTCAAATGAACAGCACTCCATAAGACCAACTATAAAGCCTTCCCCACCCCCGAGTTGGCACCTTCGCGTCCATTGCGAATGAAAACATGTACAAGGCTCATTTCTGTCAAACAGGTCTTGTAGAATAGATGAGGCGACGGTCACCTTACAATTACAGATGGCCGTGGTATCTGACACGCCTCTTAATAGCAGCCAGAGGAATTCCTCTGAGACATGTGGAGATGTGGCGACATTTGGGCATGGACGACTGAGGACCACACGCATGCACGTGTGTACGTGTGTGTGTGTGTGTGTGCGTGTGTACGTGTGTGTGTGTGTGTACGTGTGTGTGTGTGTGTGTGTACGTGTGTGTGTACGTGTGTGTGTACGTGTGTGTACGTGTGTACGTGTGTGTGTGTGTGTGTGTGTGTGTGTGTGTGTGTGTGTGTGTGTGTGTGTGTGTGTGTGTGTGTGTGTGTGTGTGTGTGTGTGTGTGTGTGCGCGTGCGCGCGCATTTACCTAGTTGTATTTTACGGGAAAGAGAGCTATGATCGTGGTGACCCGTTTTTGTATCTCGCAAAGTCAAGTTTGTTCTTAAATTCTTGTATTGTGTTTGCAAACAATTTTTTCGTCCAATTTGTTCCATATATCTATCATTCTATGGGAAGCTGTTCTTTTTCAGGTCTCTTCTGAGTTTCATTGCATATGTGTGTGTGTGTGTGTGTGTGTGTGTGTGTGTGTGTGTGTGTGTGTGTGTGTGTGTGTGTGTGTGTGTGTGTGTGTGTGTGTGTGTGTGTGTGTGTGTGTGTGTGTGTGTGTGCGCGCGCGCGCGTGCTCCAATAAATAAACAATCGCATACCAACAAAATCTGCTCAGCCAAAGACTCTATTGCACGTGAGGCAGCTTCGCCACCAGCAAGCTTGAGCAGATCAACAAACCTGACGCGCATTCCAGATAGACAGATCATTGACATTTAAAGGTCCTGCTTTATCGTAGTTTACCAATGAAAGAGAGGACGCTGTGTTCATGCGTGTTCATTTTTTTGGAGGTTAACTAGGAAGGGAACTAACTGGTGATTACGAACAGAACTAGAAGTAACTAGTGCCCTGATGAAGTCTCTGGGTGAAAACAGCGCTACATAAATATGGGATATGCGAGACGTTAGATTGAGAATCTCTCCGCCACTATACTTAACACGTCTTGTCGTTAGCTAGGACAAAGAAAAAAAAGAGAAAGAGAAAGAGAAAAAGAGAGAAAGAAAAGGAGAAAAAAGGAAAAAGAGAAAAAGAAAAAAGAAAAAAGTAGAAGAGAAAAAGAAAAAGAGAAAGAAAAAGAGAAAGAGAGAAAGAGAAAGAGAAAAATAGAAAGAATGAAAAGAAAAGAAAAGAAAAAAAGGAAAAGAAAAAAGAAATGAAGATAAAAAAAAGGCTTAATTACTCAAGAATGCTTTTAATTTAGCACTTTAGTGCTCAGAAATATCCCTCTAAGTTATGCTAGATAAAAGCTTTGAAGAGAGGAGCCATCTGAGACAGGATTCTACAAGTTAGTCCTTAACAATGAAGCTAAAGAATATTACAATGGAGCACAGTAGTAATTATATAATTCCCTAAATCTACTTGCAAGTCTCAGCACAAATGATATTTGTTTATTTTCAGATGTTCTTATGCCCCTCTGTTTCCAATTTTTTTTTATTATTATGAGACGAGCTAGCTAAATCGTCACCATCTTCCTTACGTATTACTTTAGATTTTCTTCCGCCATTTATTTCCTTGTTCTTCTCTTTTCAATCGTCTTTCTGTCTGCCAACCAGTTAAATGTTTATGTACGATATTTTATCCTAAGGAGCTTTAAGTTCTGTGGAGATTACTCACACATACACGCAATGCTCCTCCCATGCCACGTAGTACCTGGTGTCTTATTTTTCCTCCAAGATAATTCTTTGATTAGAAAACCATATATTTATTAACAACAACATCAACATCATCATCATCATCATCATCAACAACAGCATCAACAACAACAGCATCAACATCATCATCATCAACAGTATCAACATCATCATCATCATCACCACCATTATCATAATCATCATCATCATCAACAAAAATATCATCATCATCACCATCATCATCATCATCATCATCATCATCAATAATAATACTCGGATATTGTGTGAGCGCGTGAGACAGATTAATATAATTATTTACCTCATTTCAAAAGAAGTTTCGATTTAGTTTGAATGTACTACAGTCTCGAGCGGTGGAGTAATCATTTTGGCCAAGTCTGACCACCAAGTTACACAAGAGATTAGCTCCTATCGCCTCCTCTTCAACAAGACCTTAGAATCTTCACCGTGAAGAAAGCTTTAATTCCCCATAAAGATCCTCTTCAGTAGGACGAGACCAGCCGCTGGCGTCTCAAGCGAGACGGCGAGAGACGTCAACTGAAAGAGATCACAGACGACTTTATGTAGAACGTTCCCAAACACATAGACAACCACGCGCTTTTATGCGTCACGCGGATCAAATCTTACACGACATGCAGGCACAGACGGTCGTATGTTTGGTCTTGGGGGTATTGGATGACGTCATGCTAACTACTGCTGTGGTTGTCAGCACCCGTGATTATAGGCATCCTTTAGTTATCGTCGTCGTCGTCGTCGTTTGCCAAAAACGTCATTCTCGTCGTCTTTGTCACAATCGTTGCGACTTTCGCTATTGTTATCGTTTCCGCTGTAGACTGCATCATCTCCAACGTAGTCTATCATCGTCGTCACGGTTGTCCGCCTGACTGTCATCGTCACCATCAATAACCGTGATTGTCGTCACAGTCGGACGCAGCCGCCGACGACGAGGACGACGGTGACGTCATCGACGATTCTGTCGTCATTGTCGTCGTCGTTCATGCTTGTTAATCTTACAAGACGTGATACGAGTGAGTTCGCAAGGCGAGCTGTCTTGCCTAAACATGCACGTGCAATTTGTTCATATCTGTGTGTGTGTGGCAGAGTTGTATACTTGATTCCAATGCGTCTTTCTCGGAAGAATGTTTACATGTTCAGTACACTTTACGTGTGTGTGTGTGTGTGTGTGTGTGTGTGTGTGTGTGTGTGTGTGTGTGTGTGTGTGTGTGTGTGTGTGTGTGTGTGTGTGTGTGTGTGTGTGTGTGTGTGTTCACTTTGGTCTTTGGATCACGTGCTGGACTCGTGATCGATAGCTACTTCCCTCCCGGAAGAGAGCTCAGAGCTCGTATGACCGATCTATGGGTAATACTGTGACCTTACAAGCACACACACACCCAACCCCCCGCCCACGAGTTGGAGTAACACCCCGCAGCGCAGCTATACTAAAATTATCTCAGCCCTGTGCGGGAGTCGAACCCGGACCACCGTAGTGGCAGGCGAGATCTCTAACCACAGTGCCGCGCGCGCCCGCGCGCGCCCGTGTGTGTGTGTGTGTGTGTGTGTGTGTGTGTGTGTGTGTGTGTGTGTGTGTGTGTGTGTGTGTGTGTGTGTGTGTGTGTGTGTGTGTGTGTGTGTGTGTGTGTGTGTGTGTGTGTGTGTGTGTGTGTGTGTGTGTGTGTGTGTGTGTGTGTGTGTGTGTGTGAGAGAGAGAGAGAGAGAGAGAGAGAGAGAGAGAGAGAGAGAGAGAGAGAGAGAGAGAGAGAGAGAGAGAGAGAGAGAGAGAGAGAGAGAGAGAGTGAGTGAGTGAGTGAGTGAGTGAGTGAGTGAGTGAGGTGTGTGTGTGTGTGTGTGTGTGTGTGTGTGTGTGTGTGTGTGTGTGTGTGTGTGTGTGTGTGTGTACACGCTTCTACATGCACGTATGTGCAAATCGCATCTTGCATCCTAATTCCCATTTATGTTGCTCTACAAAAAAAAAATCTTGGACACAGCAGATAAGCCTGGGAAATAAATTCATAAGAATAAACACATAAAACGTGAACTTTGTCAGCCATCTCCACCAGTTATCAAAACATCTACAATTCTCACTACTGAACCAATTAAATATCTCCACAAGATTCCCAAGTCTCCATATGCATACATGACACCTATATACTGATTCCTAATGACCAAAAATGGCTGTAGAATACAAAGAAGGAACCACTGTATCTAGGCGATAACTAGTTCTAACTGGTAAAGAAGAAGTCGACTTGGAGTAAACTATATCATGCTACTGTTATTAGTACTGACATTTACTACTTTTAATTCCTCAGATGTGAAGCTGTCAAGAATACATCTCTTGTTTTGATTATTACAGGACTACTTTCTGCAGCTGTGAATGTTTCTACGACGCCTCGTTCTGATGTATGTATTTTATGTTGGTTTATTTGTGTATATACTGATCTATTGTGTGTGATCTATTATTATGTGTGATCTATTACTTATTACATATTAGTTATCCATTTTCCAACATTTATTAGTTTTCTTACTTGTATCATTTATAGCTATAATTCTTTATAATTTTTATCATTAGTTATTTTTAATTTATATTAGATATTATTATGATTCATAATTCATTTCATTTATAATTCATTATTTATCATTTATGTATTTATTTTTCGTTTATTAACCATCAGTCATCATTTATCATTTTCCATTCATTATCTATTATGTTACTTTTTGTTTATTTATCTAATTGATTGGTTTATCAATACATTTATTCGTTTATTTATTCATTCTTCTGTTTTTTTATTTATCTATTTATTTTTATTCTTATTTTCTTTTTATTTCTGTCCTTATTCTTATTCATTAACTGATTTTTTTATTGTCATTCGTTTGTTTGGATTCAATGATTCATCTATTTATCTATATATCAATTTTTGTATCTATTTATATATATATAATCTATTATTATCTATTATGTATCTATTTACTAAAAACAGGAGTGGAGAGAATGCCGAGCAGATAGATTAATTCAGACAGTGATCTGATGGTCATAGTTTGATACTTTTGCATGGAAATCGCGTTCGCAATACGTGTTCTCCCTTCCCCTCCCTCTCTCTCTCCCTCTCCCTCTCCCTCTCCCTCTCCCACTCTCTCTCCCCCTCCCACTATCTCTTCCTCTCCATCTCCTACTCTCCTCTCTCTCCCTCTCCCTCACTCTTCCCGTCTCTCTCTCCTTCCTCTCTCTACATTTTCTTCTTTTCTCATCTCCTCTTTTCCTCTCTTTTCCTCTCTTTTCCTCTCTCTCCCTCTTCTTCCGCTCTCTCTACCTCTAGAGGGGATCTCTTCTCACTTCCCCAACTCTTTTTCTCTCTACCTCTTCTCTCTTTTTTACAAGACTCACACTCGGAACGATCTTATCTAGCAGAAATGAAAATCGATTGACTACTCAGAAAACGGTAAGCGTCGACCTTCAACTGGGAAGCATTGTGTTGTTGAATTCTCCTTTGGAGTTACCCACACTCTCAATGCACCAACTGTTCTTGGCAAGTTTGCTCCAGTTGACATCGTTTCGTTCACTACAATTCTCACATTTCTTTTAGTTTCGTCTGCTCTAAGTATTGACACAGTCGCTACACTCATCTCAAGGCGTCCCAATACGTCGGAGACTAGTACCGATCTCAACAAAACAGTATATTCCACATCAACTCTCCTCGAGCTCATTTCAGACAATTTCATCCATCTAGTGGCTTGTCCACAGCTTATGGGCTTCGTCAATTCACCTGGATTAAATTCTGGTCTTGTTCAATAACGTACAAAAGATCTACGATGTACGATCTGCATTCTAGGTTTAAGGGAGCACGCGTTAGTTCGCAGACCGGTGCTCTCTTATGGACTTCTGTTGACGCCAGTCGCGTTGGAGCTCTACACCTGCTATGCACATTCTGGATCTATTGTGCTAGACCCCCCCCTCATCCCCCTCATCCCCCAACCCCCCCACGAACTCTCCCTCTCCTCTCACTCCCTTGAAGCCTCTCTTCCTCTCCCTCCTATTCCTCTACCTCTCCCAACGCTCCGTCCCACGCTTTAATATTCCCTTTAATATTTTGCCTCTTCATCTTCCTCTTAGTCCTCTTACCTCACCTTCTTCACCTTCTCCTTCCTACTCTTCCTTCCCCTCCCTCTACCTCTTCCTCTTTCTTTGTTTATTCTTCTTCATGTTGCTCTTTTTCCTCGTCATCTTCCCCTCACATTCCCTCTTTTTCTTTCCCATCTTCCTTACCCCCTTTCCCAAAAGGTCTCTCATTATTCCTCTCTTTAATCTCTCGCCTCTCTTTCATCTTTGTCATCCTCGTCTTCTCCACATCTCTCTCTCTCTTTCTCTTTCCCACTCTTCTTTCCCCAGTCTCCTCTCTACCCCTTGCCTAAGCACCTCAACTTTTTCTCTTTCTAACTTGTTACCTTTCGTCTATCTTTTCGTTCCGCTTTTTCATTTACCATTTACCATCTTCCATCTACCTACTTTCTTCATCCTTCCCTTCTTTCTTCCCTTTCCTCCTCTCTACTTCTCTCCGTTCTTCCTCTCTCTTCCTCCTCCATGCATACCTTGTCTTCTTCACCCACTCTCTCCCCTCTCTCTTTCCTTTTCTCATGTCATCCACC
>NC_134792.1:55553539-55563539 GCF_046742065.1 Oratosquilla oratoria | reverse complement strand
GTTACGCAATTATACGATAAACCTCACGAAATTGTACGATAAACCTTCACAGTATCTAAACTTTACAGTATGATTTTTTTTCCCTAAGACTTTTGTGACTTTGTAATTGTTGGTCCAATGTACTTGAAAGTGATGATTCTTGACGCTTCGCTCTATTGACCCGATTCTGTACAGTGTGAGTGACATGCTCGCGAAACTCAATCAGTACATCGTGGCCGAAGTGAACGAACAACGACCTGCGAAGTTCCATTGTTCTGCAGACGACTACCGGGGGTGGGGGGGTGGGGTGGGGGGGGGGGGAATTGGTGCATAGGTGAAATTCTTACCAACCTGGTCCCCCCCCCCCCCACCCCGAGGCCATGCAAGCTCATCCAGGTCTCCACAGATTTTTGGGGGACACCTCACCCAGAACCTCTCCAGCACCTCTTCGACAACCTACCTCCTATTCGCGAAAGATATTCGCGTTATTTCCATCGAGTGGGGGAGTTTGGTTACCAAGGTAATCCACTTTTTTTTTTTATTAGTCGTTGGATTTTTGTCAGACACTTTCTAAACTTGCGACAACGGGCACTCCGAAGCTTACTTTCCCCTGTCGACCTCCGGCATACCAGTCGTGACCTCTGACCCCTGAAGGTCCATATCCAGCGCTCCATAAGCAAACCCCCCCCCTCTCCTCCCCCTCTTCTCCCTCTTCTCCTCACCCTCTCTCCTCTCCCTCTTCTCCCCCTCTCCCTCTTCTCTCCTCTCCCCCTCTCCCTCTCCCTCCTCCCTCTCCCTCTTCTCTCCTCTCCTCTCTCCTCTCCTCCCCTCCCTCCTCTCCTCTCCCTCTTCTCTCTCTCCTCCCCTCATCCTCTCCCCTCCCTCTCTCTCCTCTCCTCTCTCTCTCTCCTCTCCCTCTTCTCTCTCCTTCTCTCTCCTCCCCTCCTCTCCCTCCCTCCTCTCCTCTCCTCTCCTCTCTCTCTCCCCTCTCTCTCTCTCTCCCTCTTCTCCTCTCTATCCCTCCTCTTCTCTCCCTCCCTCTTCTCCTCTCTCTCTCTCTCCCCTCCTCTCCTCTCTCCCCTCTCTCCCTCTTTCCTCTCTCTCTCTACTCTCCTCTCTCTCTTCTCTCCTCTCTCTCCTCCCTCCTCCCTCTCCTCTCCTCTCTCCTCTCCCCTCTCTTTCCCTCCTCTCTCTCCCTCTCTTTCCCTCCTCTCCTCTTCTCTCTCTCCCTCTCTTTCCCTCCTCTCCTCTCTCTCCCTCTCTTTCCCTCCTCTCCTCTTCTCTCTCTCCCTCTTCTCCTCTCCCTCTCCTCCTCTCCCCTCTTCTCTCCTCTCTCCTCTCTCCTCTCCCTCTTCTCTCCTCCTCTCTCTCTCTCTCTCTCCCTCTTCTCTCCTCTCTCTCCCTCTCTCCTCTCTCTCCTCTCTCTCTCTCTCTTCTCTCCTCTCCTCTCTCTCTCCCTCTTCTCTCTCTCTATCTCTCTCTCTCTCTCTCCTCTCTCTCTCTCTCTCTCTCTCTCTCTCTCTCTCTCTCTCTCTCTCTCTCTCTCTCTCTCTCTCTCTCTCTCTCTCTCTCTCTCTCTCTCTCTCTCCTCTCTCTCTATCTCTCTCTCTGTCTCTCTTCTCTCTCTCTTCTCTCTCTCTCTTCTCTCTCTTCTCTCTCTCCCTCTTCTCTCTCTCCCTCTTCTCTCTCTCCCTCTTCTCTCTCCCCCTCTTCTCTCTCTCCCTCTTCTCTCCCTCTTCTCTCTCTCCCTCTTCTCTCTCTTCCTCTTCTCTATTTCTCTCTTCTCTCTCTCTCCCTCTTCTCTCTCTCCCTCTTCTCTCTCTCCCTCTTCTCTCTCTTTCTCCTCTCTCTCCCTCTTCTCTTTCTCTCTCCTCTCCCTCCCTCTTCTCTTTCTCTCTCCTCTCTCTCCCTCTTCTCTTTCTCCCTCCTCTCTCTCCCTCTTCTCTTTCTATCTCCTCTCTCTCCCTCTTCTCTTTCTATCTCCTCTCTCTCCCTCTTCTCTTTCTCTCTCCTCTCTCTCCCTCTCCTCTTTCTCTCTCCTCTCTCTCCCTCTTCTCTCTCTCTCCTCTCTCTCCCTCTTCTCTCTCTCTCTCCTCTCTCTCCCTCTTCTCTCTCCCTCTTCTCTCTCCCTCTTCTCTCTCCCTCTTCTCTATCTCCTTCTCCCTTCCTCCCTCTCTGAAATACATACAAATACACACAACACAACACAACACAACACACACACACACACACGCACACACACGACCTTGTCCGTCTCCTTGTTGTCCTGTGACTCTGTCCTCTTTCTCTCCCTCTTATCTCTGTCCCACATTCTCTGTCCCACATTCTCTCTTTGCTTCTATTTCTCTCGTTTCCTATTTCCACTACCAATCACTCTCTAGCCTGCGGAGAAGTTGACACAGCCCGGCATCATTATCTTAGGTTGAAAGTCTGGGAGTTTTTTGGTGGAGTGACAATGGACGCATACGATACCGGAAAACCGCCTTACTTGTCTGTGGGAGTGAACGCCAACAAAAGACAATATCCAGACCCCTTTCGCTATGGCTCAACAAATAACGAAATTTTTTAACGACAGGCTCCTTCCTCTCGTTAAAACGGTCATGTATAGCGTAGCTCGAAGAAGGCGTTCGTATAACTCGATATTTTTTTTTTTTTTTTTTTTTTTTTTTTTTTTTGCTGCTGCTGCTGCTGCGGTTAGACCACTGTTCCCTTGGACTTCCTGAAGGGGATACAGACGATAAAACTCGGCTACAGAATAACAGAAGAGGTCCCCCAGTATCAGATCGAATGTGGGTCTCCCTCAGGTCAATCTTATGCAACAAGATCCTTATGGCATACCTTGTCGAGGGCGTCATCTATATCGAAGACACACAACTCAGAGGCCCTTAGATCGCTCTGTCTCGATCTGTCTGTCTCCCCTCCCTCCCTCCTTCCTTCGCTGTCTCCCTCCTTCCCTCCCTCCCTCCTTCTCTCCCTTTCTCTCTCCCTCCTTCCCTCTCTCCCTCCCTCCTTCCCTCTCTCCCTCCCTCCTTCCCTCTCTCCCTCCCTCCTTCGTCTCCCTCCTCCCTCTCTTCCTCTTTCCCTGTCTCCCTCCTCCCTCTCTTCCTCTTTTCCTGTCTCCCTCCCTCCCTCTCTTCCTCTTTCCCTGTCTCCCTCCCTCCCTCCCTCTTTCCCTGTCTCCCTCTCCCATTCCCTCCCTCCTTCCCCCCCTCCTTCCCTCCCTCCTTCCCTGTCTCTCCCTCCTTCCCTTTCTCCCTCCTTCCCTCTTCCCCTCCCTCCCTCTTCCCTCCCTCCCTTCCCGTGTCTCCCTCCCTCCTTCCTACCTCCTTCCTTCCCTGTCTCCTCCCCTCCTTCCCTCCCTCCCTCCTCCTTCCTGTCTCCCTCCTGCCTCCCTCCCTCCCTCCTTCCCTGCCTCCCTCCCTCCCTCCTTCCTTCCTGCCTCCCTCCCTCCTTCCTGCCTCCCTCCCTCCTTCCTGCCTCCCTCCCTCCTTCCTGCCTCCCTCCCTCCTTCCTGCCTCCCTCCCTCCCTCCTTCCTGCCTCCCTCCCTCCCTACTTCCTGCCTCCCTCCCTCCTTCCTCTGTCTCCCTCCCTCCTTCCCTCCTTCGCTGTCTCCCTCCCTCCTTCCCTCCTCCTTCCTGTCTCCCTCCTCCTTCCCTCCTTCGCTGTCTCCCTCCCTCCTTCCCTCCTTCGCTGTCTCCCTCCCTCCTTCCCTCCCTCTCCCTCCATTCTTCCCTCCTTCATTCTCCCTCCATCCTTCCCTCCTTCTCCCTCCATCCTTCCCTCCTTCTCCCTCCATTCTTCCCTCCTTCTCCCTCCATTCTTCCTTCCTTCTCCCTCCATCCTTCCCTCCTTCTCCCTCCATTCTTCCCTCCTTCTCCCTCCATCCTTCCCTCCATCTCACCCTCCCTCCTTCCCTCCTTCCATCTCACCCTCCCTCCTTCCATCTCACCCTCCCTCCTTCCCTCCTTCCATCTCACCCTCCCTCCTTCCCTCCTTCCATCTCACCCTCCCTCCTTCCCTCCTTCCATCTCACCCTCCCTCCTTCCCTCCTTCGCTGTCCCTCCCTCCTTCCCTCCTTCGCTGTCTCCCTCCCTCCCTTCCCTCCTTCGCTGTCTCCCTCCCTCCTTCCCTCCTTCGTTTCCCTCCCTCCCTCCTTCGCTGTCTCCTCCCTCCTTCCCTCCTTCGCTGTCTCCCTCCCTCCTTCCCTCCTCTCCTTCCCTCCTTCGCTGTCTCCCTCCTTCCTTCGCTGTCTCCCTCCTTCCTTCGCTGTCTCCCTCCCTCCTTCGCTGTCTCCCTCCTCCTTCGCTGTCTCCTCCTTCCTTCCCTGTCTCCCTCCCGTCCTTCGCTGTCTCCCTCCCTCCTTCCCTGTCTCCCTCCTTCCTTCCCTGTCTCCCTCCTTCCTTCCCTGTCTCCCTCCTTCCTTCCCTGTCTCCCTCCTTCCTTCCCTGTCTCCCTCCTTCCTTCCTGTCTCCCTCCTTCCTTCCCTGTCTCCCTCCTTCCTTCCCTGTCTCCCTCCTTCCTTCCCTCTCTCCCTCCTTCCTTCCCTGTCTCCCTCCCTCCTTCCCTGTCTCCCTCCTTCCTTCCCTGTCTCCCTCCTTCCTTCCCTGTCTCCCTCCCTCCTTCCCTATCTACTTCCTTCCCTGTCTCCCTCCTTCCCTGTCTCCCTCCTTCCCTCCCTGTCTCCCTCCTTCCTTCCCTGTCTCCCTCCTTCCTTCGCTGTCTCCCTCCTTCCTTCCTTCCCTCCCTCCTCTCTCTCTCTCTCCTCCCTCCCTCCCTCCCTCCCTCTCTCCCTCCCTCCCTCCCTGTCTCTCTCCCTCCCTACCTGCCTCTCTCCCTCTCTCCCTACCTCTCTCCCCCCTCCCTGCCTCTCTCCCTCCCTCCCTCCCTCCCTCCCTCTCTTCCCTCCTCCCTCCCTCCCTCCCTCTCTCCCTCCCTCCCTCTCTCTCTCCCTCCTTCTCTCTCTCCTTCCCCTTCTCTCTCTCTCTCCCTCCTTCCCTCTCTCTCTCCCCTTCCCTCTCCCCCTCCCCTTCCCTCCCTTCCCTCTCTCCCTCCCCTTCTCTCTCTCTCTCTCTTTCTCTTTCATATCATTAAATAAGCTCCTTGTTAAACCCTTGCCGGGTAAAAAAAAAACCTCTTCACTGAATAAAAGCATTTAAAGAATTTCATAAACAAACACAACAAAGAATTTACTGCGCGATATTCCTCTTCAGCTCGGTGTCTGCAGGCACGCTGCGTGCTAGTATCATTCACCGAGGACACTTCAAGCCTAAACCATATGCAAAGCTATGCAAATATATCTTTTGACGTTCAGTATTTAATGTACACACACACACACACACACACACACACACACACACACACACACACACACACACACACACACACACACACACACACACTTTGTGTGGGTGTAATGTTCTTGTTATTGGTTGTTTTTTGAAGAACATTACGTTAATGCAACATGAATCATGTTTTTGCGTGATTGTGAGATATCGTGAATGAGGGACGGTTGTTCACTATTACATGTTCGCACACAGCGTCGTTGGTGCTTGGTGTGATGTTTTGCGAAGTAGAATATGGCACATAACACCACGATGACGTCAACGGAAATTCCACGTAAAAATGACATCAACACAAAGCCATGGAAAAAGGACATCAGAATAGAATCATGGAAAACAGTAAAAATGAATTAAATAAATAAATAAATAACTAGGTAAATAAATAATTAAATTAGTCGTCCTTGAAAAAATGACGTCATAAAAAAGTCGCGTCGGAGTGACTTCATAGAAAGTGACGACATAGATTGCTGTTATTTTTAGTCGAAAAGCTGATGTCATAGAAGAGCAATTCAGCATTTTTCCTCTCCGACTCCATGGGTCAGACGGTTTGCGATGACTCTTGGCCACTCCAAGAAGATTTCTGAAGTCTTTGTATATTTTCGAACCATCTAGTTCAAACCATAAGATCAGACTTAAGATAAGTCTTGTTCAGTGCGATCATCACATTACCACAGCCTATGGAGGATGGCGGCGCATACTACTAACTTGGTATCATATTTGAGTAAATTATTCTTAACTTCGGTTAAAACTATCAGCTCTAGAATATCGTTGAGCGATAATCGTACCAAGGAAAACGTACATTTAAAGTATCTGCACAAATTCGCAATGCAATGTATTTCTTCAGGCTGGGATACAAAAATGTGTTATCTATACTAATTTTGGATTTTTTTTTTCTTATTTGTATATTGCACATAGAAAAACGTACCTTGAAAGTATTGGTACCGAATCGCAATGCAATGTATTTCTTCAATCTGGGACATTTTTTTTTTTTGTCTTATTTGTATATTTATTTTTGTTAGTTGAAAACAGAAAGGGATTGGGCTGTCACCCTGAAGAACGTAATGCAATTTCGATGACCATTGTTGATCACATTAACGATTTCATTCAGTCAAGAGATCATATACGAGATCCTACTTGCTCCAATAAAAAAAAAGCTTTAAAGAAAGTCATTAAATCAAAAATTTCAAGTTGAAAGACGAGTCATCTGTATACACTTGTCCTCACATTTCGATCTTTTCCTTTTTTTATTTTTCATTTCTTCCGTTTTTTCTTCTTGTTCTTGACTCATTCCATCTTCGAGATTCTTAGGCCCACGTGCACTCTGACCCTGTCATATTTACATTTTGGTATGTCATCAGTGGTTGGCAGTACTCTGAATTCAAAAGAAATTTCATATATTGTTTTCAATAAATCACTCATTCACAATTGTATATTGATTTGCGTGTCTATTCTTAAAGTCTGATTGATCAATTATATATCAACTCTTAGGTACTGTGCGTTTCTCAAGGTTAAATAAATCGATGGAAAATATTATGATATTCTGTTAAGTAATATTTGGGAAGGATTTGTTTAATTTCGTTATTATATTGCCTCCATGCCTAATTATCTATTTATCTATATTCATCGTTCTTTCATTCATTTATTTATTTACTTTTCCCATTCATTTCTCCTTCTCATTTTTCTGCACGACTTTATTTTGTTCATCTGTATGTATCTACCGCTCCATTTTTACGTGAGCTGTGTCCACATATATCTCAGTCTTTAATATCAAACAGCCTAAGGATACCTTTATCGTCAGTAAAGATAATAGAATGAATAACTAGCTAGTACATCTGGAAAAAAATATTTGGTAGATTTTGGTACTTGACGCGAGGTCGATGGAATTCCAGATGGGAAGTATTAATAAATGACAACAAGTTTACCGATAATGCACCGAATTTGATGAGAATATTAGACAGGTTACCTTGGATGATGGTTAAATGATTTAAAAGTTAACTAAAAAAATATTTTAGACGGGTAGGTCAGTTCTATATATTTTTAAGCATTCTGTGAAAGCCATTTCATGAGTCTTTTAACAAAAATTAACAGATTGTTAATTGGAGACATCAATGCCAAAGTAGGACGAATGAATCATGCGCCAGAAAGGTAGAAGTAGGTGAGGAAGTTCACAAAGTTGTGAATAAAGCTAACTTCACCATACCTCCGGGAAGTGAAGCTTATTCACAATATGCCACACAAATGCCCAGCAATAATGAACCTTATCAGCTTCTCACATAAGGTTTGTTTTTCCTTTCACCAACATTTCATCACCTTTAGCCCGATGACCCACGGTATAGAACTTAAGTCTCTTAAACATCAGGTATTCTTACTCAACCGATTCTGTTCTCAGGAGAACTGAGGATGAAATTATCTTGACTAAATCAATAAACTTGTCGACACATTTAAGATTTTGATCCCTATTGACATGACTTGATGTTACAAAACAGTGTAACCACTCCATTGACAGGTGTCTAATATATTTATTACATATTTCTCCAAGACAGAGTGAACGAATGAGTGTGTGTGTTCTCCACAGGTAAATTTGACACTGACAAATGCTAAAGAATGATTAATATATATATATATATATATATATATATATATATATATATATATATATATATATACATACACACATACATCATTTGTCACGTGCTAGTGGAGGTTCGAGTCCTTGGCTGCAAGACGTATCAATTTCTGCATGTATGCCTCCTCGAGATTCTCGATCTTGATGGCTTAGAATTGAACTGAATTGTGTTTGATAAATGTATACTATATGTATATATATATATATGTATATATATATATATATATATATATATATATATATATATATATATACATACATATATATATATACATACATATATACATATAAATTTTCCCAGCTGGGATGTAAGGCACAGAAGACTACAAATCTATGTCCCAAACTCCTTCCCATACAGTAGAATACGAGGAAGAAGAAGAAAAACGTTTATCAGACCATCTAATTCCCAATGGCTTTTATTGACTGGAATTACAAACCAGGAATCTGGGTGGATGTGAAGTTGCGTCTGCTAGCCAGAGGATGATTGAATATCAAGTGGACCTTTGGTTCCTCTCTTCTTCGGTTCGGTTCCGGACTCGTGATAAAAAAATATCTGGAGAAGGAATTCCCAAAATGTGCAACGTGACTGCCACTTGATAAGGCTGACGTAGCATATCAGGCAAAGGTGGTGATATCGGATAGCGGAGATATTTCTTATTCCTTCTCCTCCCTCTTCTCCTTCTCCTCCTCTTTCTTCTTCTTCTTCTTTCTTTCCCTAAGAGATAGGCCGACGGTCCTGCAGAGGGCTCTCAACACTGAATACTTATAGTGTCCTCATTGGTGGGGAACAAGAACATCGGGGCTGTGTCCCCTTGTGTGCATTAAAGAACAAACAAATGGGATGGAGTGAAATGACCATGGTTTCCTTCTTCCACGAAGAATTAAGGTAAAATTGTGCTTTGACTTGACTACAACCTTATAAGGGGATTGAGGTAGGTAGGTAGGTAGGTAGGTAGGTAGGTAGGTAGGTAGGTAGGTAGGTAGGTAGGTAGGTAGGTAGGTAGGTAGGTAGGTAGGTGTGTGTGTGTGTGTGTGTGTGTGTGTGTGTGTGTGTGTGTGTGTGTGTGTGTGTGTGTGTGTGTGCGCGTGTGTGATTCAATCAAGCGTCTGCCGCCGATTCTTTTCCAATGACAAAACATCTTTGGCTATTTCCAATGAATGGAGGACTTTCATAACCTATCAAGCTGACGGGGGGGAGACCTTTTAGCCCATAACAAAGCCAATCATGGATTGGTGAGACACACAAAACGTCGTTTAGGTAATCGTCCAACTGAAACTTGATCCTCGCTTGTGTTGTGGAGTACTTAGGCTAACTACAAAATTAGCAGAAACCGTTCTTTTACTCACTGGGTTATCATCCAGGTACGAAGGAGTCTTAAAGACAGGTGCTACCTGTTGATGTATTGAATTGCATTGGATTACTGGAGTTTTGGGCTGATGAATGTTGGTGTTATTTACGTTAATAATTTGGGCACTTAATGTACGCTGGATTGGCTTGTGAATATTTTCTCTGAAGGTTTGGTTCAAGTTAACCTCAGCTTGCATTTAATTTATTAATTTCTTTATTCATTATTCATTTCTTCATTCATTATTATGAATATTTTTTCTGAAGGTTCGATTCATGTAAGCCTCAGCTTGCACTCCCTACCCTCCTTTTTCGTTTATATTTCATTTATTCACTTCTTTATTCATTATCAATTTCTTCATTCATTATTCAATTCTTTATTCATTATTCATTTCTTTAATCATTATTCAATTCTTCAATCATTGTTCATTTCTTTACTCATTATTCAATTCTTTATTCATTATTCATTTCTTTAATCATTATTCAATTCTTCATTCATTGTTCATTTCTTTACTCATTATTCAATTCTTCATTCATTATTCATTTCTTTACTCATCATTCAATTCTTCATTCATTGTTCATTTCTTTACTCATTATTCAATTCTTCATTCATTATTCATTTCTTTACTCATTATTCAATTCTTTATTCATTGTTCTTTTCTTTACTCATCTAATTCTTCATTCATTGTTCACTTCTTTACTCATTATTC
>NC_134792.1:55546039-55548539 GCF_046742065.1 Oratosquilla oratoria | reverse complement strand
TCTTATTTCCGATGGAGACTTCAACTTGTCTCAAATAGTTTCGTTGTTTTGTGTCAAAATGATTAGAGTGATTTACTAACGATAGTTTTCTGTGCAGCTGTACATTAGCATGTGCTAAAAGGGAGAAGAAGAAGAAGAAGAAGAAGAAAGACAATTAGGAAGACAAAGTAGCGTAAGGAGAGGAGAAGAGAAGAGGCAGAGGGAAGAACGGGGAAGAAGTCAACGCCATGATACGGGTGAGAGCAGAGAGGAGTCTGCAAACAAGTCCTGGAAACCCAGAAGAACTGGAAAGGAGATTGGAGAAACAGATATGGAAAGAGATAAAACGAAGGAGCTAGACTAAGAGGTATGGAAGAGGAAAAATGCAAAATGAAAAAAGGGGAGACGTAATGAGAGGGACTGAAGAGGCAGGAGGAGGAGGACGAGGAGGAGGAGGAGTGTATGTAGGAGGAAGAGGAGGGACAAGAAGAATAAGTGGAAGAGGAGGAATAGGAAGGGGAGGAAGAGAGTATGTAGGAGGAAGAGGAAGGACAAAAAGAACAAGTGGAAGAGGAGGAAGAGGAGGGGAGGAGGAGGAGGAGGAGTGTATGTCGGAGCACGAGGAAGAACAAGAATGATAAGTGGAAGAGGAAGAACAGGAAGGGGAGGAGGAGGAGGAGTGTATGTAGGAGGAAGAGGAAGGACAAGAAGAATAAGTGGAACAGGAGGAAGAGGAAAGACAAGAAGAAAAAGTGGAAGAGGAAGAAGAGGAAAGGGAGTGGGAGGAGGAGGAGTGTATGTAGGAGGAAGAGGAATGACAAGAAGAACAAGTGGAACAGGAGGAAGAGGAAGGACAAGAAGAATAAGTGGAAGAGGAGGAAGAGGAAAGGGAGGGGGAGGAGGAGAAGTGTATGTAGGAGGAAGAGGCAGGACAAGAGGAACAAGTGGAAGAGGAGGAAGAGGAAGGGGAGGAGGAACGAGTGGAAGAGAAGTAAGCGTGTCTCAGTGTGTGCGGGATGATAATTATGTGGAGAGAACACTACATATACGTTAAAGGGGGTAGAGAAATAAAGGGAGCAAAGGACGGCAGAGAAAGGAGACGAGGAGGGAGAAAAACCCTTTGTCATTTTAGTCTAAGAGAAGAAAGAGGTCTCAGAGTCCTTGGATCCCCATTTTGGAGTGTAGCTTCTGTCATCCATAGTTAACAATTTCAGTCAACACTCTGGAAGGACTAAATCCACATGGTGACTAAAATTGGTGAAAAATAGCCTTCTTCCTTTATTTCTTTCGTTGATGGTGAGATTTGGTTGACAGTACTGTAATACTGCTTCAAACAAAAGTCAAGCAAATACATCTAAATTCTTTGGTCATTATACTATATATCCTTCCTCTTGCACTTTCATAATCTGAAGAAAAAATAAATTATTAGCCAATTTTCTTTGTCGCCATCTTGCAGAATCTAAGAACGTGGTTTAGGATTCATATCTTACAACGAATGTAAGTTTTATTTTTAATTTCATGGCATCAGCTAACTTCTCATACAGAAACTGGTCTTTGAGTTCTCATGGGTCTTTTAAGAAATGTCTTGACGTTGGAGATAAAGTGTTTTTAAGAAAAAGGATGGCTATCTACCATTAAGAGTATTAACCTCGAAGTCTCGTCTTGCTGGTCGATCTGAATGTTGTAGATTTTATCCATTACATGTATGAATCCTGCTTCTATTGAATAGAAAAAAATCTTTAGGGAACTGGTCAAAGCAAAATTATTGGTCCATTACATGTCTGAATACTGCTTCTATTGAATAAAAGAAAATCTTTAGGGAACTGGTCAAACCAAAATTATTGGTCCTAACGGGGTTATTCAACACATACACTGTACTCTGTTCTCCTTATAGTCACACAATTAATTCCAACCAATGAATCATTGCATGTCGTTGATGTACTAGTCTAGACCTTTGGAATCGAGGGTTGCTTTCTGGCTTAATAAAAAAAGAACTAATCGAAAATGGCCAATTAGTTTCACTTTTCGTCTACTCAGAACTGCAATACATCTCTCAGATACTGGATCTCAGCAAGAGACAAAACACCAAGGGTTACTGGAAGAAAGAGAAAATAAATTCGGACCAGACGGACGAGGAGAGTTCTGCCTTCTTCCGAGTTCTTGAATCTGCAGACTATATATACCCTGAGACGTTCTTCGGTTCCTTTGGCTTCGAACGATCCCATAGGCTTTGGAAAAGACCACTAGAGCTAAAAGAGTTAGAACGATCCAAATTCATCGCCTCAATTTAACGAGTACGTTAAAGATATTATTCTGGTTTACAAGATGCAGGGATGACCCGTCATCCAGGAGGTGCCAAGATAAGAGGGAGGGAAGAGGGTAGAGGGGAGTGGAGTAGGTAGGGGATGGAATGTATGGCAGTGGTTTCTGTGCCTTTGTTTATTGGCTACCTCCCTTGTAAGGGGGAAAAAGCCTTTGGTATTTTATGTATGTATGTATGTATGTGTATATGTACGTACAG
>NC_134792.1:55511039-55533539 GCF_046742065.1 Oratosquilla oratoria | reverse complement strand
ACAGGAACAGGACACGTTTAGGTTATAAAGAAAACTGAAATGTGACAAAGAACAAGACCATGAAGAAACAGGCCAGAAGATAAAACTGATATTCCAGAGTGGAAATATGTCAATATAAACTTTAGAGAAATCGAGAGGTGGAAATCCGTAATGACAATGATTCGGCCAAACTTATATAGAAAAAACGGAAGACCGGAATTTATAAGGAAAGGGAAGTAGAAGAAAGGAAGGTGGATGGGAATGGAATATTTGCAGTTCGACGCTGACTTCGATGGTGCAGCGTCTGGCTGCGGCCTCAAAGTAGATAAGAAAGTGTCCCATAGGAGAACAAAGAAAGGTGTTGATATGTTGTGTGTATGTTAGAATGTGATCTTAATATTTGGAGAAAATGGTGTCTGAAGTTATCTTTTCTCTTGAACATGTTTGTTTTCGTAAAGACGTTTCTTGGGTTGAATAGTTTTTCTTGATTCTTATCCTGTACCTTCCGGATCTCTGGCCCTGTTAGGTCTTCAGTGTGGTGTCTGATTTGTTGAGGAGTTTCGTCAGTGGAAAAAAGTGGTCGGGCATAAAATGTTCGAACATTCAACCAATTTGTTTTGTTGTAGTTTATGTACACAAGAATAAGCATCATGCTTAGGGTGACCGACGTCTTCCGCAAACATTCGGTCACCTACTCATACCCGACAATAGTATTTCACTTCCCTTCGTATTGTTGTCACAATTATTCACGCATCTTGTGCCCCGATACATTCTCAGCCTTGTGTACATTTCTTCTGTCTGCTGGATTTGTCGAACGAGATTTATGTTCAGTTTTATTGGGTGATCATGAGAGATCATGGACAAATCCCTGAATGGTTTTGCGAGTATAGAGACAGTTAACAGAAGATTATATCTTGAGATATTGCTTATTGATTACGTCGTTGGGTAGTTTGTTTTGTTGGTTGGTCTTGGAAGGTGTTTAGACTTGCTGGACAATGGTCGATCGTGTCTTCCCCTAGGACGAGGAAATTAGGAGCAATGTTTAAGGACTGAGTTTATGGGATGCTGATGACTTTGGTGATGTTGGCCGATTTCCTCTAGTTTAGGTAAGCTGCATTTCTGTTTTGTTTCATCGTTTAGTCTTTATCCGATTTCGTTAAGCTCTCAGGAGCACTGTACACTCTCAGTTCGAAAAAGTAGAGAAAGGTATTGCAAGAAATGACCGGGAGAGGAAAAAGGCAAAATCCGGAAGAGCACTGGAAGAAGCTTGCTGCCGACAATGGATTGATCAAAGTGGAGGCTCTCTGGAAAAGTGGATGGTGGAAGAATGGAAGTGGAAAGAGGTATTGGGAGTTGGGGAGGAAGATGGGGAGGGGGTGGGAGGGAGGGGGAAGGGGGACGGGGAGGGCCAAGGGATGGGAAGGAGGAGGAGGAGGAGGAGGAGGAGGAGGAAGGGGTGCGTGGAGAGGGGAAGGAAGTGTTGGAGGGAGAGGAGTAGGGGAAAGAGACAAGAGAACGAAGATGGGAAGAGGAGACATAAGAGGAGGGGAAGAGAGGGGAAGAGAGGGGAACGGGGAGGGAGAGTGAGGGGAGAATGGTAAAAAAAAGAGGGGTGAGGTGAGGGGTTGGGGAAAGAGAGGAGCCGGAGACCAGAGTGAAAAATTGGATGAGAGAACTTCTGGAATGAGAAGTCTGGAAAGCTGGCTGCCGTTCTTCCAGGGAGGAGACATCCTGGAAGAGTCGAAGACCTGCCAGACGCTGGAAGCTGAAGACCAAATCGTGGGAGCGGCGAGATTAAAGCAAATGCAAGAGGAGAGCGAGGTCTTTGAGAGAAGCAGAGAGGATGCAAACGCGAAAGGTGGAAGAAAGGGGTTACACAATAGGATGTGGATTGATTCCACATAATGGGATAGACAGGGTGGAGTGCCCCTGAAGATAAGGAGAGAATGGTACTAAAGGAATGGTCAGAATCTTGAAAAGGAGGAAGGTTGGACTGTATAAAAGGTCTATAATAGAAAGATTGTCTGTACCTTATAAAGGAATGGATAGGAGTGGAGTTGCCTTATCCAGAAGTGGCTGGGAAGGAAGGATTGTGTGCCTTAGCCAGTAAGGACTTAAAAAGAAGAAAAGGTGCTGGGACTGAGGTCAAATGGACTTTGTAAGAGCGATGAAAATAAAAGATAGTAAAATAGTATTGAGGTGATTTTGGACCTTATAAACAGAAAAATGAACGCAAATTGTTACTAAGGTCACTGGCAATAGGTGAATAGGAGAGAAGTGACCCCAAGGTCAAATAAGGTCAAATAGATAGTATTGAAGTGATTTTGGACCTTATAAACAGAAAAAATGAACGCAAATTGTTACTAAGGTCACTGGCAATAGGTGAATAGGAGAGAAGTGACCCCAAGGTCAAATAGATAGTATTGAAGTTATTTTAGACCTTATAAACAGAAAAATGAACGCAAATGTTACTAAGGTCACTGGCAATAGGTGAATAGGAGAGAAGTGACCCCAAGGTCAAATAGAAGAAAATTTGGTGTTGGCATAAAAGTGCGTGAGCGGTCTTGATGCACTAGGATCTAAACAAGCGTATGAGCACATACATCTAGAGAACGTTCTAACCCTGCAACATAAAGGGAAATTTTAGGTTTCCGACTAACTTTAAAGATACTGAAACACAGAATACTGTAAAGGGAATAAAGGGGAGGAAATAGAAACGGCTAAAAGATCGTAACAAAAAGAGACGAAATATGCCATAAAGACGAACGAGTTCCAGAGGATGAAGGAAGAGGGGAAGGGGGAAGAAGAGAAGGGAGGGAAGAGAATTGTGAAACGGACGAAATTTTTTGAAAGAATGGGGTAAAGAAAACGGAGCCAAAAATATTTGTATAAAGGGAAAAACTCCCAAAGGGAAGGGTTTGAAGGGAAGGCCATGGAAGGTCCAGGAAGGTCTGGAAATGGCCAGGAGAACCGAAAAAAGAGATGAAGTCAATATTGAGTCAGATAAGAGAGTGTGATCAATATAAAAAAGAAATGAAAAAAATAAGATAAGAATAAGATAAAGAAAGCACAAGGAATGCCACCCACCCCCTCTCCCAGACATGTAAAGGAAAACCTGGAAGAATCAGAAAGATTCTTAAAAGACAAACAAATAAATAAATAAATAAATGAATAAATAGATAAATAGATATAGATAAATAGATAAATAAATAAATGAATAAATAGATAAATAGATATAGATAAATAGATATAGATAAATAGATATAGATAAATAGATAAATAAATAGAGAAATAGATAAATAAATGGAGATAAATAAATAAAAAAATAGATAAATAAAAAAATGAATAAATAAATAAATAACAATAATAAATAAATAGATAAATAAAAATGAAAATAAGTAAATAAATAAATAAATAAATAAATTAATTAATAAGTAAATGAATAAATAAATAAATGAATAAATAAATAAAGATAAATAAATAAATAAATGAATAAATAAATAAATAAATAAAAATAAGAAATAGAGGGCATGGCAGACCGGAAAGAATCAGAAAAAGCTTTGTCGTGGCAAATAAGAAAAATCGTTTCAGAAAGGAGAGGAAAAGCTGAGGGCCGCCATGGAGGGTTAGTTAAGGATAGAACGAGTTGAAAGAAATCACAATGGACCAGAGAAAGAGACAGACAGAAAGACAGAAAGGCAGAAAGACAAAGACAGAAAAACAGAAAGGTAGACAGTCAGAAAGAAAGAAAAATAAATAAATAAATATATAGATAATAAAGATAAATAAATAAATATATAGATAATAAAGATAAATAAACAAATATAAATAAACAAATAAATAAGGCAAAAAAAAAATAATCAAAAGAACATGGAGCAAGAAGAAAATCATGTGGCATGACCTGACTGAAACGACTTTAAAAAGAAACGGAAATTTTACAAAATGTCAAAAAGAATATTTGGACTACGGAACACGTAAGGGTCTTTGCAAAACCTCATCTTTGGATGCCTGGAAAAACAAAAGAAAACGGTCCAGAAAGAATAGAAAGATGTTAAAGTAAAGCGTAGAATAGTTGGCGCGCCGAAGCGGAGATGAGACAGAAAATAATTGAAGACGGAAAAAGAAAACGGAGATGAGGAATGTGGGAAGTAATAGGCAAACTTGTTGATGACAACAGACCAAAAACAAGACAGAAGGACACTGAGAAATGAGAACAAAGAGAGAGAAAAACAGAAAAGATGAGGGATATGCAAGGCAAACCAATCGACTACAATCGACCAAAAACAAGACAACGACTAAAGAGTTTCTGCAAAACACAGATTATTGAAGACAATTTCGGAAATAAACGTAATGTGGCGAACTTAAACAAATATCTTGAAGTTCCCAGTTTCGATTTTCTTTTCCACGAGTTCTGAAAAAGAAAAAAACTCACTCTAGGATCTTTTCTGTGACCCATCCTTGTTCTTCTTGCCCAGAATCCTTGGTCAAATTCCCTCACCATGAACACGCGACGTCAGACAAAAAAAAACGCATTGAAATGAGTACAACACTAACCTAGAATCCCAGGTCAAATTCCCTCATCATGAACACGCGACGTCAGACAAAAAAAACCGCATTGAAATGAACGCAACACTAACTTGGAAATGTAGAGCATTAAGAAGAAATGAAAGGTTGCAAAAATAAGTAGGAAATGGATGAAGAGAAAAGGAAGACACACTTCCTATTGGCGTCGGAAAACTTTAATTACACCGAAAAGAAGCTTGTAAGTGGGCAAGATGCGAGGAAGGCAGACTGGAGGTAATTTTGCTCTCGTCCCTGTTTTTTTTCATTCATTTTCGTTTATTTACTTATCTATTCATCTATCCGTTTACTTGTCTATTTATATCTTTACCTCCTATCCACACTCTTATCCACATTATTCTATTCGTTTACTTGTCTATTCATCTATTTATCTATCCGTTTATTTTCTATTCATCTATTTATCTATCCGTTTACTTTCTATTCATCTATTTATCTACCCGTTTACTTTCTATTTATCTATTCATCTATCCGTTTACGTGTCTATTTATCTATTTATCTATCCGTTTACTTGTCTATTTATCAATTTATCTATCCGTTTACTTGTCTATTTATCTATTTATCTATCCGTTTACTTGTCTATTTATCTATTCATCTATTATCTATCTACTTGCCTATTTATCTATTCATTTATCTATTTATCTATATCTATTTATCCGTTTGTCCGTTTATCTATTCATTTATCTATTTATTTATTTACTTATTTATTTTATTCATTCATTTATTCACTTGTTTTTCTATAATTAATTTATTCATTTATCTATTTATTTTTATTTCCTATTTTTCTAGTTATTCTTATATTTTTCTATTTATTTTTATGTACTTATCTATTTATTTTTTTATTCATATATTCACCTGTCTATTTCGTTGTGAGAGGATCTGATGAAGAACCTCAAGATGGAGGAAGGGCGAGGACGAGAAAGAGGAAGAGGAGGAGAGGAGGAGGAAGAGGCGACGAGGAGAAAGAAGAGGAGAGGAGGAGAAAGAGGAAGAGAGGAGGAGAAATACGAGGAGAGGAGGAGAAAGAGGGAAAGAGGGAAAGAGGAGGGGAAAGAGGGAAAGAGGAGGAGAAAGAGGGAGAGAGGAAGAAAGAGAGGGAGAGAGGAGAAAGAGGAGGAGAAAGAGAAGGAGAGGAGAGGAGAAGAAAGAAGAGAGGAGGAGAAAGAGGAAGAGAAAGAGGGAGTAAGAAGGCGAAAGAGGAGGAGAAAGAGGAAGAGAGGAGGAGAAAGAGGAAGAGAGGAGGAGAAAGAGGAGGAGAGGAGGAGAAAGAGGGAGAGGAGGAGGAGAAAGAGGAAAGCAAAGAAAAACTGGGGAGGAAACGGAGGAGAGGATGGACGAGTGAAGGAGAAGGAAGAAGAAGAAGAAGAAGCAAGTTACGGAAGGTCAAGTTAGAACTAAACACGAAACGAAAGTGTAGTGGAAAGTGAAAAGGGTTGAAATGGAGATTAAGAAGAAAGTGGAGATGGAGGAAGAGGTGGAGGTGGAAGAGAGGTGGATGGCAGAGGGTAGGCAGCAGTGGAGGCAGGTGGAAGACGAGTGGGAGGGGAGGGTGATAAGAGATAAAGAGGAACAAGTTGGAATTGGAGAAGAAGAAAAAACAAAAACGAGTTGAGATGGAGTGAAGTGGATCAGTTTGTGGATGGAACTCAGGTTGAAGTAGGTAAATAGAGAGACAGATAGGAAAGAGGAAAGCTAAAGGAAAGAGAAAATAAACAAGATAATGAGGAAGGAGAGAGAGAGAGAGAGAGAGAGGAGAATAGAGGAACGAAGAGTAGAGGTAGAGGAGGACGGAGCGATGGAAGAAACGACAGAAGAAAGGAAGTGGATAAACGTAAAAGAAAGATTAAAAAGGAAATGACGACTTAGGAGGATGAGAGTAGAGATAAAACGTATACAAAGAAACGCGTAGAGGCAAATCGCAAAAACGAGGCGAACACAGCCCGAGACGTAAAGGAGAGGTGGATGTGGCGGTGGAAGTGGAAGGTGGATCTGGCGGTGGAAGTGGAAGGTGGATCTGGCGGTGGAAGTGGAAGGTGGATCTGGTGGTGGAAGTGGAAGGTGGATCTGGCGGTGGAAGTGGAAGGTGGATCTGGCGGTGGAAGTGGAAGGTGGATCTGGCGGTGGAAGTGGAAGGTGGATCTGGCGGTGGAAGTGGAAGGTGGATCTGGTGGTGGAAGTGGAAGGTGGATCTGGCGGTGGAAGTGGAAGGTGGATCTGGCGGTGGAAGTGGAGGCTGGATACACAGATTTATAAGACTGCGAGAAGCAGGCAAGGAAAGTTCCCCTGGAGAACAAGGAGGCAGGAGAGACAAGAACCCAACAAGGGGGAAACTGAAGACAAGAGGAATGACTATGAAAGAACGAACGAATGAATAAATAAATAAAAAAGAAAAAAACGAGGAACGTAGATAATAAGAAGGAAAGGAAAAGAGAATAGATTACAAAGAGGATCACGAAAGGATGAGAGGTAAGTTAGGCTAAAAGAGGAAGACACAGAAAGATCAGTGAAAAAGAGCATGAGAATGACAGCATGGAAGAAAATAAAAAGGAGACAGAAAGAGGAGGAACGAGAGTGAGAGAGAGATGGGGGAAAAGGAGAGAACAGAAGAAGAGAATAAAAGAGAGGAGGGGAGAGGTAGAAAAGGGGAGACGAGAGGGGAGAGGGAGGAGAGAGGGGAAAGGGAGGAGAGAGGGGAATAGAGGAGAGAGGGGAAAGGGAGTAAAGAGAGGAAGGGAGGAGAGAGGGGAAGGGAGGAGAGAGGGGAAAGGGGGGAGAGAGGGGAAGGGAAGAGAGAGGGGAAGGGAGGAGAGAGGGGAAGGAGGAGAGAGGGGAAGGGAGGAGAGAGGGGAAGGAGGAGAGAGGGGAAGGGAGGAGAGAGGGGAAGGGAGGAGAGAGGGGAAAGGAGGAGAGAGGGGAAGGGAGGAGAGAGGGGAAAGGAGGAGAGAGGGGAAAGGGAGGCGAATGGGGATTAGATAAAAGCAAAATGTTAGGAGAAAATTGAAACTAGTTTGGAAGAGTGGGGAGTAGGAAGGGGTTGAAGAATGCCTTCAGGTAAAGGGGAGTGAGTGAGTGAGTGAGTGAGTGAGTGAGTGAAACGACGTAGTCACTGAAGGTTGAAGAATGCCTTCATGTAAAGGAGAGTGAGTGAGTGAGTGAGTGAGTGAGTGAGTGAGTGAGTGAGTGAGTGAGTGAGTGAGTGAGTGAGTGAGTGAGTGAGTGAGTGAGTGAGTGAGTGAGTGAGTGAGTGAGTGAGTGAGTGAGTGAGTGAGTGAGGGAGTGAGATGACGTAGTCAGTGAAGGTTGGAGATTGCCCTCAGGTAAAGGAGAGTGAGTGAGTGAGTGAGTGAGTGAGTGAGTGAGTGAGTGAGTGAGTGAGTGAGGGAGTGAGGGAGTGAGGGAGTGAGGGAGTGAGGGAGGAAAATGACGTAGTCACTGAAGGTTTGGAGAATGCCTTCAGGTAAAGAAGAGTGAGTGTTTGAGTGTTTGAGTGAATGAGTGAATGAGTGAATGAGTGAATGAGTGAGTGAGTGAGTGAGTGAGCGAGTGAGCGAGTGAGTGAGTGAGTGAGTGAGTGAGTGAGCGAGTGAGTGAGTGAGTGAGTGAGTGAGTGAGTGAGTGAGTGAGTGAGCGAGTGAGTGAGTGAGCGAGTGAGCGAGTGAGTAAGTGGGTGAGTGAGTGAAGGAAACGACGTAGTCACTAAAGGTTGACAGGCGAGTTCGAGAGGGGTCAAGGCAAAGGAAGGAGATTTCGAAAATGTTTTGTAATTCCAGAGAGGAAGAAAAGAGGACGAAGATACAGACAAACGACACAGGGTACTGTGACCTAAAATATTCTACCATTGGTGCTTATAGTGTTGATGAACTCTGTCCTCAAAAACAGAGGATTCGATTCCTTACCGGAGGATAGAAAGAGGAGAGTTCCGGAAGGGAGATTTAGGGACACCGTAAGTGAAGATGAGGAAATGAGTAGCCACATTATGGATGGGAGTACGAGAAGTCGGAGAAATGAAGGAAATGAGTAGGGGGAAGGGTTTAGCTAGTTATGGAAAATGTGAGTGGAAATGACACACAAGAACGAGGAAATGGAAGAGTGAAGGAGGAAGGTAAATGATGAGAGAGGACAAGGGGTAGAAGAAAAGAGATGGGAAGGTTTATGTATGGATGAGAAAGGAATATCCTGAGTTGGATCTTAGGCCTAGAAGTAGTCCAAGAAGAAGACGGAAAATACTAAGGAAGAAACTGTCTTTACCAAAGAAGAAGACATCTTTTAGTTAAGGGGAGAAACGCTAGTCAGACAGGTATCAGACAATGGAGGGAAAGCGAGGGTGGAGGGAAAGTGAGGACGGAGAGTGAGGAGGAGGACGAGGAGGAGGACGAGGGTGAGGTAGATGGGTGGAGGAGGAGTAAAGGTGGGAGTTGGGTGGTCGATCATCGTGCCTCAGGGTGGGAGGAGGAGTAAAGGTGGGAGTTGGGTGGTCGATCATCGTGCCTCAGGGTGGGAGAATGGTAAAGGAAGAGAATGAAATGGGGAGAAAATGTGAGTAAAGAGGAAGATGATGCCATGAAGTTAGAGATAGAGTAGGAGGGCCAGATTGTAAAACAGTAAGAATATTAAAGAAATTTGATTATGTTAAATGGAGAGAATGGAAGAATAAATAAAGGTGGGAGTAAAAATACTGACTCGGATATCTGGGAGGCGAGAGGTCAAAGATAAGGGAGGGTGATGAAGTGAAAGATGGGAGATATAGTGGAAAGGGAGGTCAGATCAGGTCATAGGGTTATGAGGTGAAAGGTGGGAGATATAGTGGAAGGGGAGGTCAGATCAGGTCACAGGGTGATGAAGTGAAAGGTGGGAGATAGAGTGGAAGGGGAGGTCAGATCAGGTCATAGGGTTATGAGGTGAAAGGTGGGAGATATAGTGGAAGGGGAGGTCAGATCAGGTCACAGGGTGATGAAGTGAAAGGTGGGAGATAGAGTGGAAGGGGAGGTCAGATCAGGTCACAGGGTGATGAAGTGAAAGGTGGGAGATAGAGTGGAAGGAGAGGTCAGATCAGGTCACAGGGTGATAAAGTGAAAGGTGGGAGATAGAGTGGAAGGGGAGGTCAGATCAGGTCACAGGGTGATGAAATGAAAGGTGGGAGATAGAGTGGAAGGGGAGGTCAGATCAGGTCACAGGGTGATGAAGTGAAAGGTTGAAGATAGAGTGGAAGGGGAGGTCAGATCAGGTCACAGGGTGATGAAGTGAAAGGTGGGAGATAGAGTGGAAGGGGAGGTCAGATCAGGTCACAGGGTGAAGTGAAAGGTGGAAGATAGAGTGGAAGGGGAGGTCAGATCAGGTCACAGGGTGATGAAGTGAAAGGTGGGAGATAGAGTGGAAGGGGAGGTCAGATCAGGTCACAGGGTGATGAAGTGAAAGGTGGGAGATAGAGTGGAAGGGGAGGTCAGATCAGGTCACAGGGTGAAGTGAAAGGTGGAAGATAGAGTGGAAGGGGAGGTCAGATCAGGTCACAGGGTGATGAAGTGAAAGGTGGGAGATAGAGTGGAAGGAGAGGTCAGATCAGGTCACAGGGTGATAAAGTGAAAGGTGGGAGATAGAGTGGAAGGGGAGGTCAGATCAGGTCACAGGGTGAAGTGAAAGGTGGAAGATAGAGTGGAAGGGGAGGTCAGATCAGGTCACAGGGTGAAATGAAAGGTGGGAGATAGAGTGGAAGGAGAGGTCAGATCAGGTCACAGGGTGATAAAGTGAAAGGTGGGAGATAGAGTGGAAGGGGAGGTCAGATCAGGTCACAGGGTGATGAAGTGAAAGGTGGGAGATAGAGTGGAAGGGGAGGTCAGATCAGGTCACAGGGTGATGAAGTGAAAGGTGGGAGATAGAGTGGAAGGGGAGGTCAGATCAGGTCACAGGGTGAGGATGTGAGAGCGTCAATGCGTAGAAAGATTAAAATGATGGGTGACGACAAGAGTAACTATACGAGGCCAAAATGGCGGAAGACTGGCAAGGTGGAGGAATGATGCGTATGTAAAAACTTAGGAAGGATTGTTTGGTCAGAGAGGAATATTTCATCAGGAATTACCAGCGCTTCTGTCCTTCGGGATGATATTACGAGTCAGAGAAGTGGGACAGAGGAGATATGAAGAGGGGAGCGGAATGAAGAGCGAATGGAAATTAAAAGTGATCAGGATTATTCTTCGACTGGGAAATCAGTCTCTCGTTACAAAACAATACGGAGTGACCTGGATCGTGTGAACGAGTGTATAAACCAAGCAGACAATATCCCTCACTGAGA
Organism: Oratosquilla oratoria; assembly: GCF_046742065.1. Taxonomy (NCBI): domain Eukaryota; kingdom Metazoa; phylum Arthropoda; class Malacostraca; order Stomatopoda; family Squillidae; genus Oratosquilla; species Oratosquilla oratoria. Next base: position 55,522,696 of record NC_134792.1, on the reverse strand, counting down.
GAAAGGGAGAGAGGGAGGGAGGGGAGGGAGGGGAGAGAGAGGGGAGAGAGGAGAGAGAGGAGAGAGGGGAGAGAGGGAAGGGAAGCAGAGAGAGAATATGAAAAGGATATTACCCATGAAAATGCCATAGGATCAAGCCCACATCAAAAATATAGAAAAGGACACACACACACACACACACACTCATTATATATATATATTATATATATATATATATATAAGCATATATGTATGTGTGTGTGCACGTGCGCATTTATGCATGTGTGTTTTGTATAACTGTATGTATGTATGTATTTATGTATGTATGTGTGTGTATGCATGCATGCATGCATATGTAAAAAAATAGAAATGACAAAAATGGGAGAAAAAAACAAACAAACAAACAAACGCTTGGGAGCCTGGTCCGCCTGAGGGTCTGGGAGAATGGTGGAAGCTCGAAGGACGAAGAGATTTGAAAACAAACGGAATTCTAAAATGGGGAGAAATTGAAACAGACATGGAAAGGTGGGGAGGAGAGACGAAGAGTTGGGTGGGGGGGGGAGGAAAAGGGGAGGAAAGGCTGAAGTGGAGGACGTGGATGAGGGGGAGTGTATGCACGATAGGGGAGAGAATGGAAGATACATAGGCTGGAAATGGAGAATGTGCCTTCCAGGGACGCGCTGGATTTAGAGGTGGTTCTCGTGTTTGATGGACAATGTATTCGTCAGTGAATGTCACACTTGGATTGGGCTTGTAGTTTGTGGAGGTAGGTTGATTGTGGACGTTGTAATGTATCTGCGAGTGGTAAATGTATTTTCGGAAAGAGATTGAAAGGGAAATTGGGATATATTTTGTCAAATGGTCGTTTATATTTACAAGCGTAAATTAAAATACTAAAAACACTTTGGAAAAGACCGATTAACTCAAAATAAGAGACGATTTTCAGGTTTTATCATACTATAGTTATATGTTCGACTTAATATATTTCTTTTGAAAAAAAAAAAAGAATTATGTAACAGTGTAATTGATATTCAAATCGTTCTGGGCGATAGCTATTGTAATCTAGAGTAGGTAGGAATTTATAATTTCACATTTTGGTTGAAACAGTAAATATACTCGATGTTGAACACAATCATATTTAGCAAATGTGGTTCATAAGGATCACCTCTTCATCTACTTTTAAATAAGGAATGCATACGAAGAGGAAAATAAATACACGTACATTTTTAACGAATAATATACTTAAATTCAGAAAATGTACCTAATCCTACCCATACCAGATATCCCTTTATATTCTAGCTGCCGTCAGGCGATTTTATTCATCGCCTTTATAAATCTTACGACATTCTTCTTTTTCCTTCTACATGTCGTCAACATAATTCCCATGAAGTTACCAGACGCGCGCAGAAACTCTGAACAACGGTGGGCTCCCCCCCCAAAAATAAATATATTTCTTTTCATTAATATCTATACCCACTGGACAGCACAGGGGTCATAGGGAAGAAGGTACATGAAGATATAAATGTATTTTAACCTTTATGCTATACCGCAGTGCGTTTTTACTTTTTAGTCTCGGTGTAGAGAACAATAATGGAACGTTGGTGAAAAGTGGAATGGAGTGTAATGTACATATGGAGAGATATACAAATCGTACTATCCGTTTCCTGGCAGGATAAATTAGGATAGGATAGATTTAAATTAGGATAGAATAGGTTAGTTTAGGTTTGGTTAAGTATTTTGTCCACAGATAACGTCTCTTATGCTCTTGGCAGAACGGTCTGTACATACACATTTCTACCTGTTGTATTCATCTCGTACGCACTTCGGTCCTGTAAATTAAGCAATAAAAGATACATCAGGCAAAAACGGAACAATACGTGACGCACATCCGTACATAGACCAACAAATCGAACGGTACATTTCCTGGCAGGTTAGGTAATTCTAGGTTTGTTTGGGTTAGTTTCGGCTCAGCTAACAACGACGAAGACAATTTGCAATCCGTCTTCAAACAAGCTGTGATGGAGGACTGCTATTAGCCTAAGGAATTAGCCCCTTCCCGGCAACTTAAGATTTAATGTTAGGGATGTGGAGTAAGGAGTAAGGAGGATGGATCTGAAAGCTCCTTCAGTGGTGATAACTGGGCCTGCAGTAACCTGAAGGAGGACATCAAAATAGAGGTCCTTTCGAACTAGACTCTCTCCTTTGGATGGGAAACGTCAGCATGTACCACATACTGCATCCCCTTCCAAGTCTGTTCAAGCGTCGAGGAAGAAACTGAGGAAACTGGAGTAGACAGTTTAATTAAATTCCTCACGGCCAGGGACTTATGGCGTAGAGGCCCAGGTATCGATTTGCTATATGTTTTAGGAGCATTAGATGAGCGTTCCAGCACACTATGCTCCTGGAAGATGTTCAAGCTGTATTCCTAGACCTGGAACACGTAAGCCAGTTGCGAACAAGTATGGTATTATTTCTGGAGTGAAACTTTACTCTGAATTGCATAAGAAACAAACTATATTGTGTGTGTTTACCGCCTATAACACGTGATCACACACAAAACCTAAAGTCTTGGTCCTATCTCCCTTAAACGAGGAAAACGAGAAGAATCCTCCTAGCATGGAAATCGTGAGACTAATAAGACCATAAGAATAAAGGGGATTGCAAGAGACCATAAAGCCTACACTAGACAGTCCCATGTCCATTACGACCTATCATCTCTATTTATAAAGTTATCTAACCTTCTATTAAAACAACCAATGGTTTCAGCACTCGCTAAATAATTATTAATCCTATTCCATTCTTTAACTGTTCTATTAGTAAACCAGGTCTTACCCGATTCTTAAATTTAAACTTCTCCAATTTAAATTCATTACTACGAGTCCTGTATGTACTGTAATGTCCTGTAATGTCCTGTACTGTCCTGCAATGTCCTGCAATGTCCTGTAATGTATCAACAGAACGAGAACAGGAAGGACACACGGAAACAAGAAAAAACAATGAATAGCGAAAATCCATCGTTAACACGGTTGATAAGTCGCTACCAAACCTGAGGCTTTGTAAACGACAAGGTCTGAGAATCCCGTGGAAGTGACATTTCACAAAAAAAAAAAAAAAAAAAAAAAAAAAAAGCGCAGTGTAGCAAACTCCACTGGCGAACGTGTATCGCATGGAGTGTGAGGAGTCTTATCAGGGAGTGTTAGGCGCTCAAGGTCACACACGTAAGTATTCTAAAGCTACATTTCGGAGCAAAAGGCAAAGATCTGGGAGGTATTCCGCCAGGAAGAATAATGATTAAATGCTCAACAAAAAAACCGCCTTGAAATGTGTGTAGCCTGACATCCATACACGGCGGGAATGATTAGGATTTTTGGGCTTCCCTACTTTATCCATCTGAAAAAGGTGAGTAGATATTGGTTTCTGGAGAGAAGAATCACCCGTAAATTACCCATAGAAAAGCAGATTATCCATACCCCCGAAGACAAGCCTCGCCGAGTCACCATTCCAAAAAAAAAAAAAAAAAAAAGGCACCCACTAAATTAGAGAAGACATGAGTGAAGGACATGCTCAATAAGTTCGGTTTCAGAAGGTGTATAATATTCATAACCCGTCCAGAACCCAAAACAGCCATAAAAACGTCAACGAGTGAACATGTTTTGGGACGAATACACATAGAGCAACGCTAGTTTGGTTCGTGGTTATATTGACCGACTTGTTCTCTTTCCTTCGGCCGTAGGGAAGAACAGGAGGTTATGGACGAAACTAGACCCACAGACCCTTGGGCACCAAAGGAATATAGACGAATGGTGGCCACAACCGGAAACACGCCGAGAATGTTTAGGTCTTTGATCTCAAGCTTTCCTATCTAAGCTTTCTAGAAAGAAACGACAAGGGAAGTTAAAGCGAAAAGATTGATCAAAAAGGGAAAATGTAAAGCGAAAACGGACAAAAAACGCGCGACATTGTGACAAAAAAAGGCGACCTTGGAAAGAAACGAGATAAAATCCACACACACACACACACACACACACACACACACACCCCACCGTGGACTGAAGACAAAAATAAACGAATGAATAATAAATGAATAGATAACTAGATAAATAAATAGATAAATACATAGATACACGCACACATTTTGTGGGGACCAGGTTATGATATACACATTATGAGGTCAGATTTCTTGAGCATTATTCTGGTTTCCACCCTCACTAATTTAGTGTCTTGCACGTAGTTTTAGTTTTCTTGAGTGATGCATATAAACAGAAAGAAAGAGAGAGAGAGAGAGAGAGAGAGAGAGAGAGAGAGAGAGAGAGAGAGAGAGAGAGAGAGAGAGAGAGAGAGAGAGAGAGAGAGAGAGGAGAGAGAGAAGAGAGAGAGAGAGAGAGAGAGAGAGAGAGAGAGAGAGAGAGATGAGATGAGAAGAATATATATAATGAAACCAACAAATGCGTATGTTTTTTTTTTTTTTTGGAATGAGCATAGTTTATGTCGCTAATATGGAAAGGGGGGGAAAGCTTCATAGGATCAGTAGTGGAGGAACAACTGACAAATAGAGGATGAAGAGGGGAGAGCGGACGGGAGGGAAGCAAATTGACGAAATTGTATAAAGTTGGGGCAGAAAGTGAGGAGGAGGAGGAGGAAGAGGAGGAGGAGGAAGAGGAGGAGGAAGAGGAGGAGAAAGAGGAAGAGGAGGAGGAGGAGGAGAAAGAGGAGGAGGAGGAGGAGGAAGAGGAGGAGGAGGAAGAGGAGGAGGAAGAGGAGGAGGAAGAGGAGGGAGGAAGAGGAGGGAGGAAGAGGAAGGAAGAAGAGGAGGAAAAGGAGGAAGAGGAAGGAAGAAGAGGAGGAAGAGGAAGAGGAGGAGAAGGAAGAGGAGGAGAAGGAAGAGGAGGAGGAGAAGGAAGAGGAGGAGGAGAAGGAAGAGGAGGAAGAGGAGGAGGAAGAGTAGGAGGAAGAGGAGGAGGATGAAGAGGAGAAGGAAGAGGAGGAGGAGAAGGAAGAGGAAAAGGAGGAGGAGAAGGAAGAGGAGGAGGAGGAGGAAGAGGAGGAAGAGAGAGCCCTTAAAGCCAAAGAGTAAAAGATTAAACTTGTTATTATTTTCTCGGTCCCTATCGTTACGTTCTGCCATAACCGCGCTGCCTCTGAGGGTTGTCGACTTGTAAATAAAGTCGTCATGCTCTATTACCAAAACGGCCTTTTGTCCTACAGTTCCAAATTAGTTCGTAGGACTACGCTGACCGAAGGAAGGCGACGGAAATCATCCTGGAATACATACTGGAACCCAAAAACATTCTATGCATGGAAAAGACTGGAAAGGTGGCGAGGCTAATACAGTAACTGGAAAGTTGGTTGGGAGCTATGGAGAGACAAATGAAAGATAGGGGAAGAAAAGGAAGTGGACTGGAAGGGGACTGGAAGGGGGACTGGAAGGGGACTGGAAGGGGGACTGGAAGGGGGTCTGGAAGGGGGTCTGGAAGGGGACTGGAAGGGGACTGGAAGGGGACTGGAAGGGGACTGGAAGGGGACTGGAAGGGGTCTGGAAGGGGTCTGGAAGGGGTCTGGAAGGGGAGGATGGGGCTTAGCGGGGAAAAAGCTGGAACGCCATAAAAAGAAAGAGGTACGTGGGTCGGTAAGGGACACTGCAGGAGAGATGGCGGAGGGGAAAAAGGGGACGAATTGGAAAGAGAGGAGAGAGAGGGGAGGAGAGAGAGGGGAGGGGAGGAAGGAAATGGAGGAAGCGGAAGAGGAGTAAGAGGAGATAGGGGAGACAGGAGAGAGGGGAGACAGGAGAGAGGGGAGAGAGGGGAGAGGGGGTGAGGGGGAGAGAGGGGAGAGGGGGAGAGAGAGGGGAAAGGAGGGGAGAGAGGGAGAGGGGGAGGGGGAGAGGGGGAGAGAGAGAGAGGGGAGAGAGAGGGGAGAGAGAGGGGAGAGAGAGGGGAAAGGGGGAGAGAGAGAGAGAGAGGGGAGAGGGGAGAGAGAGTGGGGAAAAGGGAGAGGGGAGGGGGAGAGAATGGAGAGAGAGAGAGGGGGAGAGAGATAGGGGAGAGGGGGAGAGGGGGGAGGGGGGAGAGATGGGGAGGGGGGAGAGAGGGGAGAGGAAGGAGAAAGGGGAGAGGAAAGAGAGGAGAGAGGGAAGATGGTAGAGGGGAGAGAGGAGAGAGGGAAGAGAGGAGAGGAGAGAGAGGAGAGAGAGGAGAGAGAGGAGAGAGGGGAGAGGAGAGATGGGATGTAGGGAGGTGATAGGTAGGATGGAAAAGAGAAAGAACGATATGGCGACTTGAACATACAGGAAGAAAAGGAGAGAGAGGATATAGTCGAGGTAAAGAGAGGAATATCATGAACAAGAGGGATTAAACGAAGACGGATCAGGAAACTTAGGAACTGAAAAACGAGAGGAAGGTAAAAATATAAAAGAGTGAGAAGACGAAATGTATTGGAAGCAAAGAGAGGAGAAGACGAAGGAGAGAAATGAGAGGAGGAAAGAGAGGCAAAGGAACAGGAGATAGGGGAAAGAGAGTATAGGAAACAAGGTTAAGGGATGGTTATAGTATATATGCAATAGTGACATAATATTCCTTGTGTGTTGTATATACATATTTGTAATGTTATTTATATATTATTGTATATCTAATTCATTATTGTGAGAACCAAATGTTTATATTAAGGGTGTATGTTTTTCCCGACAAGTGTGAGCTTGGTGGCGTGGCTTGGCGTCAGAAGCAGTTTTGATTCTGCTTACGTAGCGACCGTACGCTTGTTTGTGTAGTGCTTTCTCACATTGTGACTAATACAGTATTTTACATTGTTGATATGGTTTCATTGAGTATTGAAAGAGTAAACGAAAGTAGAGGGTAAAGTACTGACTGACTTGTAGTCTGGATGTTATCACACTGGGATATTTTTCCTACAACCTCCAGCTAGTCGGCGGTAAATTCACTATGGTAAACTATTTTCTCTCGGCAATTTGCATAGAAGGACATTTGATATGCTGGAGAAAATTTGGTTTTCCTCCGACATATCAGATTTCTTCCCGAAAGCTCCGGGCTTCAAGTCTGTTCCAACAGTCGGAGGTAAAATTGCCCAGTATGATAAGGTCTTACCCGGGAGAAGATGGTCCGACAACTGAACGACCAATCGAACGAGATCAACTTTTTTAGGCGTCCAAAAATATTTCATAATTTTTGTTTATTTATTTGTTTTAACTATTTATCTATCATTAGAATTGTTTTAGCATCCGACCTAGTTATGGACCAAAAGGTCTCCTGTAGGCATGCTCCGCCTTTGTAATCCTTTGTAAAGAACAAAAAAGAAAACGAGCTTGAAGAAAGTTTCAAAATGTATACAGTACAACCGACAGTTCTAACCAATTCTGTGATTAAACTAAACACAATAAACATTCACAATTTCCTTATATGGTATGCACATGGTTGATCAATTAACTAGTCTGATTCTACGGTTAAAACATTTCTGACGATAAACGAAGCTCAGCTAATAAGCAATACAGAACCGATTGAACTGCTTTGTCAACATCCATTTAACTGACTCTCACATGATGCATTAACGATCGTCCATTTCTTGGAAACCGAACGGAAATGTATTATCTCTCTCTTCTACTCCTCTCTCTCTCTCTCTCTCTCTCTCTCTCTCTCTCTCTCTCTCTCTCTCTCTCTCTCTCTCTCTCTCTCTCTCTCTCTCTCTCTCTCTCTCTCTCTCTCTCTCTCTCTCACACACACACACACACACACACACACACACACACACACACACACACACACACACACACACACACACACACACACACACACACACACACACACACACACACACACACACACACACACACACACACTTCCTCTCTCTCTCTCTCTTTCTCTGCTTCCTATCCCTCTTGTTTCCTCTTTTTATGTCTTTGTTTACAATATGGGTCGTTCTCGTACCAAATAATTAATTGAAATTTCCTCTTTCCCCTGAAGAACGGTGAAGGTAATGGACGGTTGATTGTGGGAAGCAGAGAAAGAGGGAGAAAAGGGGACGAGAGATAATGAGGAAGGGAGAGAAGGAGAAAGAAGAACCAGTAGTTGGTCAGGGGGGACTAGACAGCCCCACTAGGAACATAAATTAATAGGGAAGGGAAGGGAGGAAGGATATGAAAGGGGATGGAGGTAAAAGAAGAGAGAAGGAAGTACTGGGAAAAAGGACGGAGGAAGAGAAGGAAGAGGATAAGGGAGGAGAGGAAAGAGGGAGGAGAGGAAGAGAGAAGAAAAGGAGAGAGAAAGGGGAAAAAGGAGGAAGAAAAAGAAAGAGGATAAGGGTGAGGAGAGGAAAGAGGGAGGAGAGGGAGAAGAAAAAGGGAAAAAGGAGGAAGAAAAAGAAGGGAGAGGATAAGGGTGAGGAGAGGAAAGAGGGAGGAGAGGAAAAGAGAGGAGAGGAAAAGAGAGGAAAGGGAGAGAGAGGAAAGGGAGAAAGGGAAAAGGGACGGAGGAAAAGAAGGAAGAGGAAAGGGGGGGAAAGGAAAGGGGGAGGAGAGGAAAGGGGGAGGAGAGGAAAGGGGGAGGAGAGGAAAGGGGGAGGAGAGGAAAGGGGGAGGAGAGGAAGGGGGGAGGAGAGGAAAGGGGGAGGAGAGGAAAGGGGGAGGAGAGGAAAGGGGGAGGAGAGGAAAGGGGGAGGAGAGGGAAGGAGGAGAAAAGGGAAAGAGGAAGAGAAAAAAAAGGATGTAAAGATACAGGAAGGAGAAAGGGAAATATAGGAACAGAGGGAAGGACTGAAACTGTGGTCTAGTTAGGGGGTCAGGAGGAAATAGGAGAGAGAGTAAAGAGGAGAGGGGGAAGGAAGGATGGAATGGAGGGAAAGAGTAGGGTGGCAAATAATTAATTGGAGGGAGATCTATGAATGAATGAATGAATGAATGAATGAATGAATGAATGAATGAATGAATGAATGAATGAATGAATGAATGAATGAGGGAGAGAGGTGAAAAGAAAAAGAAAAACAAAAAAGAAAAACATAGGAGAGAGAAAGAGAGAGAGAGAGAGAGAGAGAGAGAGAGAGAGAGAGAGAGAGAGAGAGAGAGAGAGAGAGAAACAGAAACAGAGACAGAGAAAGAGGGAGAGAAAGAGGGAGAGAGAGACAGAGAAACAGACAGAGAAACAGAGAGAGAGAGAGAGAAAGACAGAGAAAGAGATAGAAACAGAGAGAGAGAGAGACAGAGAGAGACAGAGAGAGACAGAGAGACAGAGAGGAAAAAAAGAGAGAAAGAACGGATCAAACCGAAATGGACCTGGCGAATATGGAAAAAGAGAGAAGAGATAGGTACAGGAGAAATTAGTTTGGGATGTCCGGATTTGCAAGAAAGAGAATGTGCCGGAGAAACACATCCGGTAGTGGAGTCCGCACGGCCTCTAATGTCGCCTTGGTTTGAGTACCAGTGTGTTACCGTGGTATGATTGTATATCATACCATCATTATCGTACATTGTAATTGTGTGTTGCTTATTTGGGGAATTATATGTTTCCCCCTCTTTATGAAATTGTCATATGTTTTGTTGTTTGTTGTTTTATTATCTATTGTAATTATGTGTAATCATTGTGTATATTGTAATTATATTGGATATCGCAAATGCGATGCACGTCTGTTCGCGCCAAATTGGCAGCTTGGCGTCAATTCGGAGCCAGCACTCTTTGTATTCACACGCATTAATTGTCAGTGGTACCAGAGATTACAGTGTACTTCCCACTAATTTGACTTTCGTTTCTTGTAGCCACCCAGTACATCAGTGTTCTGTTGGATGACGTAGAGCTCCAAAGAGATGCATTTTTTTTTTTTTTTTTTTTACGTTAAACACCATATGAGGACGGAGCCTTTATTTGTACGACGTTTGGCTTATTACAGCTTTTTCAAGTACAAGTTGAGATACATCTCATATGGTGTTTAACTCGTCAGTCTTGTCGGCAACTGCTACTTTCATGATTTTTTTCTTTTGCATACACACCACACATGAGTAAGTACTGTACGTACATATTAGATGTACAAACTGTACATGCATACTGTCCATAATGTATATATACATACACATATATGTATACACATGCACACATACATACATACGTATACTAACCCATACACACGCAGAAAATACATGCATATACTTGTACACAGACACATACACATATAACACACACACACATGTATGCATATAACAAATACATATGCATATTATATGATATATATATAATATACATATGTATGGAGGGAACATCTGGAATGGGCCCATGGAACCTTTGGAAGGGTCCTAGGAAACACCTGGAATGAGCCTAGGAAACACCTGGAATGGGCCTAGGAAACATCTGGAATGGGCCTAGGAAACACCTAGAATGGGCCTAGGAAACACCTGGAATGGGCCTAGGAAACACCTGGAATGGGCCTAGGAAACACCTGGAATGGGCCTAGGAAACACCTGGAATGGGCCTAGGAAACACCTGGAATGGGCCTAGGAAACACCTGGAATGGGCCTAGGAAACACCTGGAATGGGCCTAGGAAACACCTGGAATGGGCCTAGGAAACACCTGGAATGGGCCTAGGAAACACCTGGAATGGGCCTAGGAAACACCTGGAATGGGCCTAGGAAACACCTGGAATGGGCCTAGGAAACACCTGGAATGGGCCTAGGAAACACCTGGAATGGGCCTAGGAAACATCTGGAATGGGCCTAGGAAACACCTGGAATGGGCCTAGGAAACACCTGGAATGGGCCTAGGAAACACCTGGAATGGGCCTAGGAAACACCTGGAATGGGCCTAGGAAATACCTGGAATGGGCCTAGGAAACACCTGGAATGGTCCTAGGAAACACCTGGAATGGGCCTATGGAACATCTGGAATGGGCCTAGGAAACACCTGGAATTGGCCTAGGAAACACCTGGAATGGTCCTAGGAAACACCTGGAATGGGCCAAGGTAACACCTGGAATGGGCCTAGGAAACACCTGGAATGGACCTAGGGATCCTCTGGAATGGACCTAAGGAGTGAGAAGGAACGAGGAGATGGGAAGAGAGGGTGGGAAGAAGAGAGGAAGGAAAGAAGAGAGGAAGAGAAGAAGAAAGGAAGGAGGGCGTCAGGAAGGAGGTGAGAATTAGAAAGAAAGAGAGCGTGAGAATGCTCGGGTGGGTTAATGAGAAAACGAGGAAGGAAAATGGGTAGATTTCGATATAAAATGGTTATTTGACCTGGAAGGATGAAGAGGTAGAGCGGTGTGGGAAGTGTGGAAGGTTTTTGAAAAGGAAATTGAAAAAAAAAAATTGAGGTTACAAAGTTTGAATTAGTGAAGTACCTTGAGAGAGAAAATGGGTGGACAGACGTTGGGTCCCAGACGACTACATGAGGAGGAAGAAGAGGAGATAGAGAAAGAGGGAATATAGGAGGAGAGGTGATAGAAGAGCCGTAGGACGAAGAGGAGGAGGAGGTGGAAGGAGGAGAAGGAGAAGGTGGAAGGAGGAAGAGGAGGAGAAGGAGGAGAAGGAGGAGGAGGTGGAAGGAGGAGGACGTGGAAGGAGGAGGACGTGGAAGGAGAAGGGAGGAGGAGGAAAGAGGAGAAGGAACATAAAAAGCAGTAGTAATAGAAGGGCGAAAAGGAGAAAGAGAATAAGAAGGAGGAGGAGGAGGAGGAGATTTAGAGAACGGAAGAG
>NC_134792.1:55496039-55506039 GCF_046742065.1 Oratosquilla oratoria | reverse complement strand
CGAGTTACGAACGTTTCGAGTTACGAACGTTTCGAGTTACGAACATTTCGAGTTACGAACGTTTCGAGTTACGAACGGCCGTTCAGAACGTAACTCGTTCGTAAGTTGAGGAATGTACATGTTCCAACACAATGTTATGCTACCGAGTTATACGCACTACGCTTTTCAGGTATGAACATTTTTCAGATATGCACGTGGCCTCTTTACTTCCTTATGAACAAGACATGATTATTTTCATAGCTTCTTGTAGTCCTTTGCGTTCGCTAAAGTTTGCCTTAATGAGAGGCAAATGTTGAATTGCGAATCAAAGGAGAAACGGATGAGTTGATTACGGGAAAGAATAGAAAAATGTGCTTAAGAAGCTCCTCACCATGATTAATACAAATTTTATTTTATATCTTATTCAATATTTCTTTATGGCTCTCATCAAACAGCAACCTATACTCTTTGGCTTGTGTGAAGTGTTGGGTACAGTTCGACATAGACATACTCTATTCTTTGCCTATTATTTCCCCAGATTTATATGTAATGCATGTGCGTTCATTTTTGTTTGTCATAACCCGTAACAAACATGGGGTTATGAGGTGAAGTGAGGAACTAGTAAAACAAGTCGAGAACGGTAGAAAAATGTGTAAGGTAGCGTTAATCACTATGCCATATCTTTTTTCACCACGATGGCGTTGTAGGTCAGTAAAGATCTAAGTTACTTTTGGTAACTCCCATGACGTTTGTAATACTTTCTGTTCGTATTAAGTTTCACCAGAACCACACTGTGGGGGAAAGTATACGTAATACAGTAAAATTACGTTCTCTTGTCAAGTCCTGACGTGGAAGTGACCCGTCTTGATGCGTTGCCCCTGACCGAAGCAGTCGCCGGGAGACAGGGAGGAACCCTTTACCCGCAAGGAGCTAAAACCAGAAGAAAACAACGAATGGGTTTTTAGATGGGTGTATGGTGCGTGTATTTTTTCTTATTCTATTTTATTTAATTTTATCTATTTTATTATTATTTCTTGTTTAGTTATGACTTGTGGTTTCCGGTGTCGTCATCCGCCCGGAAATTCTTACGGATGTTCGGGATCTTTCATTCTGTCGCCGCCTTATACAGACAAAAAGATATTTTGGTATATGCACGTATTTTTGACATCTAACCAATAACTTGTTTCATCTAAGAAAGAAAAAAATCCGATTAAGTCGCTTCGTAAAGAAAATGACCCTTGTAGACAACGAACGTCGTAATGCGTGAATCGTTAGTAATTAATAACATTGTAATAGACATCCTTTTCGTTAACCTTTGGGATGGAAATTCACCAGCGATTCAGATTAGCGAGATTGATGGGAGCTCACTTAGGGTCTGTTTTACGAACAAAAGAGTAAATGTTGTTGTGATAGTAGCCATAGGTGACTGGCCGCCATCGTGTCTTTATCAGTGAATGGCCCAGATATTCTGCCAAGTCATGGTTGCCTAATTCACGTTCACTGCAGATGTGTGGGCAGTTGTATGGCCCGGTTGATACAGAAGCTTTACATCATCTGACCTCTTATTTGCGTCCCTATAGCCTCTCATCATACTGTCTTTCCAGCCATAAACGTCTTATTATTTTTTCTACTTTCTCCACAAATGGACCAAAGCGACAGCAGGAAAATATATAGAAATAAAGTTAAAAAAAATACAAATCGACTGTCTGTTCCCCATAGCCTGGCGAAATGAAAATCAACCATTTGAATGTCACCAACATGATCTTCTTTAATTTTCAGTAGACATATACGACAGGAAACTATGATGTTAATACCCAGTGTTTGATGCATCTTCTTTGAGATTTATTCAAAATAATTTCTTCAGAACAAACAACTTTTATTACACACCTAACTGGATTATATTATGTGGTATCTTTCACACAATTTTAGTCAAATACAAGGATAACCATTTATTTCATCAGCTGAAATACGAGAACATAGACAATACGAAAAGGTTAAAACAAGTATGATGTTAAATCCATTATTGGGGTATAATTATAAATTCACACAAGAAAACATTAACGAGTAGAGATTAAGCGCAATCGGCTCCAAGAAGAAGTTGATAACTACCAACTAATCTAATGTCACATTCACTACTTTAAGCTTCCCTTAAAATAAACAAGAAATAAAATAATAACACAAAAAATAATCCCCCAAAAATTTACTTCAAGAATAACCCTCAAGAGAGTCAAAGCTTATATAATAAGATTAACAAAGGGAATAGATTAATAAAAGGAAGTTATCTAGAAGTAGTGGTGACAGAGATACTATTAACTGGAGGTAATTCAGGATAAGCAAGTCTGATATGATAAAAATTCTAAAAATTGTAGTTACACACAAACAAAAAATCACAAATACACAAATACACAAACACAAAAAACAAATACACAAACACACAAACACAGACACAAATACACAAGCACACGAACAAATACACAAACACACAAACACAAATACACAAACACACAAACACACAGACACAAACACACAAGCACACAAGCACACAAACACACAAACACACAAACACACAAAAACAAACAAACGCACACACACACACACACACACACACACACACACACACACACACACACACACACACACACACACACACACACACACACACACACACACACACACACGATACAAAAGAAAAATAAACAGATGAATCTTGTTCAAGGGAAGAGGAGCTAGTGGAGAAAGAACGAGGCGATAAGGAAGGGATGTTGGAGGGGGGAAAGAAGAAGCAAATGGTCGCAAATTCTGGACAAGAACATCGATTCACAACTTGCATCTTAGGCTACGAGTGTACGTGATTCAGCGAAAGCGCAAACCTGCTAAGGATAAAGGGGAGGAGAATACGGGCTACAATGGCTTGCACCACAGCATGTGTCTGTCTGGTAAGTAGCAGGGACGCAGAGGGCCCTGTGCACACTTCCAAACGAGGGACCCTTTCCCTTTCCTCCTCTTCTTTCTCCTCTTCATCGTCCTCCTCATTTTACTTCCTTCGCTTCACCGTCGTTTCCTTCCCTTCATTTGCGAAATACTCTCTTATCACTCCTATATTCCTACTCCCATTTTCATCTCCTCCATCTTTTACCTATCACTCCTATATTCCTACTCCCATTTATATCTCTTCCATCTTTTACCTCCCGAGCTCTTTTCTTCTTGATACGTTTTGCTCTCCGCTAGTTTATCTGCTCCTTTCACGAACTCATGTCCAGTTTTATTCCAGTGCCAAAGCAGTGTCTTGCGACACTGCTTCCGACCCAGGGCAGTGGACAAGGTGCAGGGATGACCCGTCATCCAGGAGGTGCTAAGATAAGAGGGAGGGTGGAGGGGTGTGGAGTGTATTCAGGGATGGAATGGGTGGGAATGATTTGATGACTTTTCCTTTTTGGCTACCTCCCTTGTAAGGGGAAAAAAGCATTGGTATATGTATGTATTCCAGTCCCAGACAAACACTTTTCATTTTTTTTTTTTTAAGATTTATTTTGTCTATGGAATGGTTATGTTAGGTTAAGCTAGGTTAGGTTAAGTTAGGTTAGGAATTATTGGATAACTCAGATTACATGTCAAATGTCTGTTTACGTGACTCTGAAATCTGACCTTTTTTTTCTCTCTCTCTGTCGTATTTCTTATTATGAAACAGTGACTCGCTCTTTTCCAAGGGTTTTTCCATCTCACTGTTCAGAAGAATTTTTCTCGGCTGATTAAAATATCCAGAACAAATTTAAGAGTTAGAATACTTTTCCCTCTCTGTCTTTTCCTCTTTGTCTCTTTTCTCATCCTCATCTTTCTCTTCGTATTCCTAGTTTCTCTTCACCTCTCTCTCTCTTTTTTTTTTGTTTTTTTTTTTGCCGATTCTCCTCTTATTTCTCTATCCTATTTCTTGGTCCTACCTACTTTTCCTTTTCCAATTTAAATTATCTTTGTTCCTCGACGTGCCTCTCTTCATTTTCCACCACATAATTGTCTTTCCTTAAATCTATTGTCTTCGTTGCTCTTCCCTTTCTCGCAGGCGACAGAAAACGTTCGCCTGAATGTGGTATCAGTCGGTTCCCTCTGGAGCCAACTGCCTCATCATCCGACACAAAATTTCTTGACTGGCGGCTGTGTGTTGTTGTAGACACCTTGCAGTCAGGCTCTCGAGATTTCGAATCAATTAATCTATACACTAACCACGGCCCTAACCACCACCACCACCACGGAGATTCAGAACATCCTAACCTTCCAACATTTACGATATTTCCTGCTTCTCTGTCCTGAAGACCTTTCTTTTCTTTTCCATGATTGTCTCTTTCTATCCATCACGATTTTTTATATCTTATTTTACACCTGAACGTCTCTCCTCTCCCTCTGATTTGTCTTTTCTTATTTTTCATCGTCTCTCTCCAAAACCTCTTTTTTTTTTTTAATATGTCTCTTTCTGTCTCCCACGTTTCGTTATCTCCTCTTTTTCTCCCTAGTGCCTCTTTTCTCCTAATTTATTCTCCTCTTTTATTTACTTATTTTTCATCATCTCTTCTCAGTACCTCTTTTTCTTTATTTTCATTTATTCATTATTATTCTGGCTTAAAAAACAACAGTTTTAGAGCAGCTATATCTCTTATTCCATCTTCAACCCGATTTCTATATCATTCAATTCCTACTGCTATAAAGGTGCTTTTCCTGTGTATTTCTTTAAAAATTCCTCATTTCTTAATGTTCTATTTTCTTTTTATTCATGAATAATCTACCTGACCGCACATCTAGTCCTATGCATTTTTATACTGACAACACATTCTTATATTTTTTCATATCACGGAAGTCTTCTCAAGTTGAGCTCAAAACATCCCAAATAATACATATACCAAAGGCTTTTTCCCCCTTACAAGGGAGGTAGCCAAAAAAACAAAGGCATAGAAACCACTCCCACCCATTCCAACCCCAATATACTCCACTCCCCTCTACCCTCCTCCCTCCCTCTTATCTTGGTACCTCCTGGATGACGGGTCATCCCTGCATCTTGTCCACTGCCCAGGGTCAGAAGCACTGCCGTAGAGAAAATAAATAACAAGTTTTAGAATTGTCATTTATAATTAATAATCTAACTAGGGTTAGACATCAGTATCATGGTCTCTATAACTGTTTCTCGAAATTTCCTCTAGACGACATCTTCCTCAAAATCAAACCTTTCTTCAGTAACACAAAGATTCTCCGCTCTGATACTGTAAATATTCACGGTCTAAGTAAACACATGGAAAACTTACACTTACCAACGCTAAAACACGTTTAATTAAATTGAACATTCTGAATTGCCTTCAGCATTTCATTACAGTCGGCTCTATGCTGAAGCTTTGTTTACCTTTGTATAGAACACACATTTGACATTTGGAGCGATATATTATCGTCACAGTTACTAAGCAAGGAGTTCGAGACGTTAACCAATATCAAAACAAATTTTCCTTATAATCACCCTCAGTCTTTTCTAATCAGCCATAATATTGCATTCCTACATAGTTTGTCATTTTTGTGGTCTTTATTCTTGTGAAAACAGTAGCTATGTCGTACCTTCTAGCTTTGAGTTCTCGAAAGCTTAAATTCTCCTTGAAATCTTTCTTTTAGTTTCTTTACAAATATGAATTTCTACAAAGAAGCTTTGAAATTCTCTTTTTGTAACATTTTTTCCACCAAACTAAGAACTGAATTATCATTATATATAAATATATATATATATATATATATATATATATATATATATATATATATATATATATATAACATTTGCCCTACCACTTGCCCTCAAGCTGGTATGTTCTTGTATTTTCCAGCGTGTCGCTCTACCGGCCATAGTTTTCTTTTCTTGTTTTTTACATCTTTAAGAAATACGCCAAGAAATCGTGATTGGCATAAAAATATCGAATGAAAAACTTGAGAACAGAGGAGTGATAGTGTGACGGAGAGAGATGGAAGAGTGGAAAAGGATGAACGTCATTAACCATGTAGTAAGCGCTGAAACTATCAGTTGTTTTAAAAAACGATTAGACAACTTTATGGATGGGGACGACAGGTGGTGATGGATACGGAGCTGCCTAGTGTAGGCCTTATGGTCTCTTGCAGTCTCCTTTATTCTTATGTTCTTATGTCATTGAAAACGGAGTAAGGAATGGAAAAGAGGAGTTTAGGAGATGAAGAGGAAGGCGTAGAAGGATCGAGTGAGGAAATTTTAAACGAGAAGCTTAGGAGAGAAAAGAAATTGGTGAGGAGGAAGTTGTAGTCTATGGTTTTCGTCTGAAATATTGCAAAGGATTACAAAGGAGGAGCATCCCGACAAGAGACCTTTTAGTCCATAACTAGGTTGGATGCGAAAAAATTATAATAATGGTAAATAAATAAATTAAATAAGTATAATTCGAATAATATAAATAATAACAAGTAAATGAAATTCTAATGATATAAATAATAATAAATAAATAAAATTACAATAATATAGATAATAATAAGTAAATAAAATTATAATAATATAAATGATAATGAATAGAATTATAACAATATGAATAATAATAAATAAATAAAGTTTTAATAGCATAAACAACAATAACTTAATAAAATTATAATAATATAAATAATAATAGATAAATAAAATTATAATATAAATAATAATAAAATAAATAAACAAGTCAAGTTAATAAACAAACATGTAAATAGTAAATAATGATAAACTGAGAGATGAATAATAATAAATGATAATCAAGCAAATAATAAACAAATAATAACAAATAAAAATAAACAGAAATAATCATTCAGAAAAACTGATGGCAAGAGACACCAAGGCCTTGCCATACAAACTCGAAACTACTTTAATGTGCCTTAAAACAGCAGCGTGACTTCCTCCACGACATTTTACAAACATTTTCTTACAAAAACAGCAATAATATATGGTAAAGTTGCATTAGTAAATCAGCTGGAGATATTGACATATTAGCGAATCTCGCTTTGCTCAGATTCGCTGAAACTGAATGCAGACAATCATTTTCGGATCAATGACCTTGTTCCGGGATGGGATTAACATGAACTAGGGAAATTAATGATTCACCTTATTTGACCTTATAGAGTGGAATGCAATCATTTTCTTAACTATCCTGATTATATATATATATATATATACATATATATACATGTATATATATATATACATGTATATATATATATATATATATATATATATACATGTATGTATATACATATATATATATACATATATATATTATATATATATACATGTATATATATATATATATACATGTATATATATATATATATACATGTATATATATATACACAATATATATATATATATATATATACACACAATATATATATATATATATATATATATATATATATATATATATATATACAATATACGAAAGTACTGTCTACAAGTTTCTTTTCTGTGGTTATTCTGCATTTTTGTATCACGGCGATGTGATTGCTTACATATCATATATTATATATATATATATATATATATATATATATATATATATATATATATACTTGATCGATAAGAATCAAATGAATGGTCAATTTTCTTCTACGACCGCCATTGTACTGAAGGGTAAGATATTTTCTCGACTAAATTAGTTGACCGAATGAGAACACACGGGGAAAAGAGAGCAAAAAATGCAATAAAGAAAAAAATGACCTTAAATGATAGAAAGAATAAAAGAGAAAAATTAAGAAAGAAGAAAGAAAGGAAGGAAGAAAGGGAAGAATGAGAAGTCTCGAGAATTTTACAAACGAAGCGATTATTTCTCCGTTTCTTCTTCAGACCACAATGTCACGTCTCCACATCCGTTATGTTCATCCGGGTAATCATGGCAGACCACATTCCCTTTCATAGGATGGAAAAAATAATAACGAATATAAAAACATACATTAGTTGGCTTACAATATACTTTGAATTAAGTTCATCTGTGCGGTGTAGCCCAAAAAAGGCAAAGCACCCTCTATTTTTCTATTTCCATTTCTATTTGATGGTGTCATAAGCGTGTACATTTTAGTAAAAAAAAAAATCGTTTACATATTTGTCTAAGGGCTAATAAACATCTTTGGTGTCTCTAAACATACCAACTTAGGTCTCCATAGTAGAAATTTCTTAAAAGTACAATTAGTAAATGATACCATCTAAGTTTAGGTGCTTTATTACGTTGCTTCATGAATGTTGCCAAGCGACCTAAAGAGAGCTAATTTGTCTCGTCCTAGATCAGGTACCATCTATACCTTGTTAACAATATCTACACATTTCTAATGGTCATTTTGCTTGTACTCTATGGTTAACGTCATATCAATTATTCTGTCTATTCGAGAGGATGCCCCGGGTTTAAATGTGACGACTGGTATACAAAGTCGTGTTATCTTAAATGTTTAGTTTTATTTTGGTCATATGGTTCCAGTTGTTCCTTCACCTGAATAAAGTCAACTGACGCCAACAAACAAACAAACAAGGTGTATTCAATTATGATCAAACTTTAACATATCTAGGGCTTGCGGTGTACCTCAATCATCTTGTTCCAGTCACCAAAATAACTGGTTTTGCCCATTCGACCTTTCCTATAATGAAAATAATAAAGCTCCCCCGAATAACCCGTGTTATTATTTATTTTTTATCTATTTATTTATTTATTTATCTATTTTTATTTATTTATTTATTCATTTTTAGTGGTTTATCATTTTACTCTTCATAAGAGGTGTTGCTCGATTAAGCTAATTCGTTTTGGCCGCTTTTATTATCTCATTTCACAGTCAAATAAAAGTAGATGGGTACAACTTTCATATTACAAAGGAGGAGTATGCCGACAGGAGACCTTTTGGTCCATAACTAGGTCAGATGCGAAAAAAATATATATGATAGAAAAATTGATCAAAATAAAAATAATATATAACAATAAATAAAACAAATAATACATAGATATAGTTAAATGATAAACAGGTAAATAGTAAATAATAATAAACTGACAGATAAATAATGATAAATGGAAATCAAGCAAATGAGAAATAAACAGACAATAGCAAACAAATAATCAAATAATATAAAATAAATGGCAGTCATTACAGCATCTTGCTTAAATGTATATCTAAACAAATCTTAAAGCTTCGAACTGAACTACATTGCACTACCTCTGCAGGAAGTTTATTCCCTTCATTAACTACACGGTTGGCGAAGTTGTTTCTACCCACTTCCAAATTAAATCTGTTTCCTGACAGTTTGAGACCATTATTTCTTGTTGGATTCCCATTCAGTGTAAGAATTTTGTCCCTTTTGATGTTGTCAATCCCCCTTAGAATCTTAAATGCCTGTATCAAGTCACCTCTGAGTCTACGCTTTTTTAGGGAAAACAGATTCATATGTTTTAGTCGATTTTCGTATGATTTATTTTCTATATTTGGAATCATCTTTGTGGCTCTCTTTTGTATTTTTTCCAATCTGTCAATATCTTTAATGAAATTCGGTGACCATACAGAAACAGCATATTCCAAATGTGGACGAACTAACGATTTATATAGCTTGTTAATGAAAGATGAACTTTTGAAGTCAAAAGATCGCGTAATCAGTCCTAAAATCTTATTTGCTTTCTCAGAGGCTGAAATACACTGCTTAGATGATTTGATATCGTTACTAATAATTACCCTTAGATTCTTCTCACTATCCACTTTTGTTAACGAATTCCCAAATAACTTGTAATCGTACTTACTGTTATTTTTACCTATGTGCATAACCTTGCATTTACTTGTGTTAAATTTCATTAGCCACTTTTCAGACCATTGCTGTAATTTATCTAAATCTTCTTGAATATCTAATTGCTTGAAGTGATCATTTGCCATTCCGCACAATTTTGTATCATCAGCAAATTTGGATACAATAGATTTTAGTACGTGGTATATATCATTTATATATATTATGAATAGAAGTGGCCCAAGAACGGAACCCCAAGGAACT
>NC_134792.1:55481039-55493539 GCF_046742065.1 Oratosquilla oratoria | reverse complement strand
GCGTTTGAATTTCACGGTAATAAATGGGTGCATCAAGACAAAAATAGTAAAAGAAAATGGGGAAACTAGATAAAGGACGAAAAGACGAATAATCTAAATTATTATCGTCAGTCCGAGAGACAAAGAAAGATACTAAAGAAACATAATAGAAAATGTAAAGATGAATTGGAAGGGGAAAGAAAACGAAAAGGCTACGAAAAATAAAGAAGAAATATCAGATTTCAAGAAAAAAGAACAAAGGATCCAAGAGGGAAGAGGAGTGGAATAAGAAAAGGCGGAGAGAAGAGAAAAAGGACAAGAGAAAAAAAAGACAAGAAAAAAGGACAAGTCATGGCGTTAGGGACCCGAGCCTGGAGACTCAGAGAAAAGGACATCTAAACACACCAAATCGAAGATAAGTTATCGTAATATCAAATAACAAAAGAGAGACAGGACGGAGAGCAAGGATGTCAGAGGTATTAAAGAAATGAATACGAGCAGGCAAGCATGGGAAGTGCTAGGGAATGGAAACACCCTTGGAAGTTGATTTTAATCATTAAATTACTCTGTTTGACTTGCGTCTTTCATAGATTGAAACCGATCAAGCAGGTTTGTTTGAAAAGGCATTCCTAATGCCCCGTTTTTCCCATTCCTCTCTTTTACCGTAAAATTAAATGTTAAAAACAACAAGAAAATGATTATAGAACTGGAAGCCTGGCCAACTCTGGAGCAACAAATATTTCCCTTTGCCGAATTTTTTTTTAATGATATCTCCTGGCGACAGAGGAAATCATATTTTAAAGACAACAAAATAATGATAAATAAATGAATAGATAAGTTAAAGGATATAAGGTGCCTTAATGTTTATTAGTAAGGGACATTGGGGAGACGGGGGATGTTTAAACAACGTAAGTTTTTATAATATGTCTGCCTTCAGTTAGCACAACAGCACAACAATAACAAGACAAGAGACTTATGTTGAACAGGCGATGTTATGAAGTACTGTTCGTGGGAGAATGTATTAGACATGTATGATGACACAGACAAGACACTTGGTGATATGTTGATGATAATGAACATGGTAAGGAATGGAAATAAACTCCACTGCAAGAACTCGAACCTTTGCCTTAGCGATCACTTATTATGAAGCAAAGACGATAGCCTTAAGCTTCATAATAAGCAGTCGCTAACGCAAAGGTTCGAGACCTTGTGGTGGAGCTTATTTCCATTTGTCAAAATGACACACAATGGTCAGAAATCCAACAACAATTCGGACAAACAGAACCTGGACCACTTTCTGCTGAAACGAAATAACATGTTTCCTTTCCATTGGAGCAATGCAGTTGCCCCGCTCTGACAAGCTTGGTCTCTATCGACAAGCAGTAAGGTGAGTGATGAATCAAATTCTTAATCTCCTGAAAACACTTTTGTTAATTTCAAGATTAGTCACAGTTCTACGTAGACTGGAAAGTCTCAGAATAACAAAAAATTGATGGAAACTGGAGACGGCATAGTTATGCTTCATTTGAATTATAACATCATTAACGTCTTGACCAAGTAACCTGAACCAATCCATGACCCAAGAAGACGGAAGGAAGGGGTTTTAAAAGAGCTTTTCAATCAGAAGTTGTCTCCATGGTGTAAGTGATAGCGTCTACCAATGATCACAGGCAACTTACACCAATTAGGTGATCTTTTTATTTCATATTTCCATTTACTCATGAAGATTAAATGTACACATAGACATGACAGACCATTGCTGAGTCCGACAGATGTGTATGCTCAGTACCATCTTCCACGCAATCATCTGCCCTCTCTCTCTCTCTCTCTCTCTCTCTCTCTCTCTCTCTCTCTCTCTCTCTCTCTCTCTCTCTCTCTCTCTCTCTCTCTCTCTCTCTCTCTCTCTCTCTCTCTCTCTCCTACCTTATCTCACATTCTTCTTCTTCTTCGCTTTTCTCCTCGACCCTCCATCTCTCCCTCTCTCACTCACTCCTCTCCCTCCCTCCCTCCTCCTCCTCTTTCTCACTCCTTTTCTCCCTCCCTCCCTCTCTCTCACTCCTTCCCTCCCTCCCTCCCTCTCTCCCTCACTCACTCACTCACTCACTCTCACTCCTTCCCTCCTTCCCTCCCTCCCTTCCTCCCTCACTCCCTCTCTCACTCCTACCCTCCCTCACTCCTTCTCTCACTCCTACCCTCCCTCACTCCCTCCTTGCCTCCCCCTCTCTCTCACTACTCCTCTCTTTCCCTCTCTCACTCACTCCTTCCCTCGCTCCCTCTCTCACTCACTCCTTCCCTTCCTCACCCCTCAAGCGGTGTTTGTTTACCACGTACATTAATTACTAGTTTTTATTCCTACATGTTACCACTGGATAAATACAGATGCAAAGAGCTATTTATTCTTCTCTAGGTCACCTGAATTATTCATTTCAAACGAAAATGGAAACAGGTTACATTATAGTAGTGTCTCTGGTCACTGGAGTTGTGTACATTGTACATTGTTCTCGAGTCAGACAAGAAGGACAACGTACATACTGTGGCAAAGGAGAGGAACAAAGCAAAAGAGAGGAACAAAACAAAAGAGAGGAACTCGTCTTTGCTCTCTAGTTGGTGATGATTTGACATTAAAAATGGAACAAGAAGAGAATATAGATAGACGGGCAAACAGGGAAATTATATAAAAAAAAGTGAGAACGAAGAGGAAAGGTATAAAGCAAAACAGAAAAGAACTCATCTTTACTCTGAAGCTAGTGATGATTTGATATTAAAAACTGTACAAGAGAATATAGATAGACGGGCAAACAGGGAAATTATAAAAAAAAAATGAGAACGAAGAGGAGAGGTTCAAAGGAAAACAGAAACGAACTCATCTTTACTCTGAAGATAGTGATCATTTGACATTAAAAACGGTACAAGAAGTGGATACAGAGAGACGGGCTTAGGGAGGAATGAAAAATATGAAAACGAAGGGGAAAGGCAAGGAAAGATTTCATGAAAAACTACAAGTTGTTACGTGTGAGAACAATTTGGTAGCGACAAGACAAGAGATTGGGAATTGGGTAAACAATGTCCACGAACAGATATTATATCTCTCGTCGGTAAACCTTTTCGTCTAAAAATGGAGCACAAACACCTCATGGAGAAGGTTAGGTAACTTTATGATTGGGGGTGATAGGTGGGAATGAACATGGAACTACCTAGTGTAGGCCTTATGGTCTTTTGTAGTCTCCTTCATTCTTAGGTACTTATGTTCTTACCCATGTAATGAAAACACGTACGAGCTTGTCACCACTCGCTCCGACTGTTTTTGAAAATAAAAGTCCTTCCACATCTCATTTGTTATAGAATACATACAAAGCCAAAACAATTACAGAATTATAAGCAATTAGGGTACTCTGGAGTATGTGCCAGTTATGGAGAAAATGAGAGCTCGTTCAACCATTGAGGGAGGTAGAATTTCTGCAAGAAAAAAAAAAAAAAACTTAAAAATCCAAAAAAAGCGAGAAAAAAAATACCCACAAGACATCAGGACATGGTAGAGCAATTACTAGATAGAATGAGACAAGACAATATTGTGGTCTTCGTGAGTTCACTGTTCTACCATAGGAAGAAACCTCAAGCATCCTACCAATGAAAACAGAAAAATCAAAATTCGAAAACGGAAACTTCTAGGTTCAAGATATTCGACCTACGAATTCCACTTCAGCGTAGCCTACCGCATCTCTCCTCCATCCCCAATGATGTCAATTAATGACTCAATGTACAGAGAGAACCTAGACCCATGTTCTACAGCCCCTAAGGACCAGCGAGGCTATCAAACTCAGACACTTCCAGACGGAAGCTGTTCCTTGGCTGAAACACGTTTAGGATCTTAGTAAGGAAGATGACAGGATTTGATAGTCGCATTAGCAAAGATAATGTCCATTGAAGACTTGTGAATTCTGTGGACACTGTATGCAGGTTTATCCGATCCGACAGGAAGCATAACCTTCAGGGTTAGGTAAAGTACTGGAAGGATAACGAGATGAGTAATCAAGAAAGTGATGCTAGGAGAAGTAAGAGAGTCACTGGGAAATATCTGTGTGTGGGTCAGTGAGATATTGGTGAGACGGCTATCCATGACATCAGGGAAAATATTTGAAGAGAGACTACAAAGTAGTACTAATGGTCGTTACGTCAAACGTTCTTAACAACATCAACAAAAGGGGCAACCCTACCGCAGCAAAAACGAGGTGGCCGGATTTAGCCAGGTCGTCAAACGAAACTGACAGAGCATGTCATCGCCAGCAATACGGCAAATTTGCGGAGACAACTCTTCAGGGAGATCCGATGTCCATAGGTAATATGCGTCTTATGAGTTAAGACATCTTCATCCAAAGAGTCAACGTAAAAGACACTAACATCAAACATGTAACATTTACAGACAATTTCATCGGTGGAAGGAAGGAAGCAAATGTTGGAAAAAGGTGAAAATGAACAGAAGTCCATGGGCCGAAATTAGGCTAGTTCCCAAATCCTGATAGCGATCTTGGAATAGTACGATCAAACGAAAGAAATATTTAAAAGAAAAACAGTGATGTGAAGGTGATCAAAGTCAGGGTGCTAAAATGAATGGCACTGAAGTATAAAAGATAAATATATTACAGACAAAGTCAGCACCGAGCTTAAAGAGATCAAGCTACTTAGCAAGATTGTAAAAACAGAACCTTATGTCGTACAAGCAGAGTTCGTGTACAGGGTGAAGCACAAATGGAATTACATACCGAGAACTGGAAGAAAAAATATACAACTTGTTATTAGAGTTCCCAGAAAGAACAGATAGAAATCTGACGAACAGTAATGAATTTAAACTGGACAAATTTAGGTTTAAGAAGGAAATAGGCAAGAATTTGTTTACCGACTAAGTGGTTAACGAATGGAATAGACTTAGTAACAATGTAGAGGGCATTGAAAATGCCGACCGTTTTAAGAATTTAAATTTATGAATACAGACGAAATGTGAAAATGGAAATTGAACTACCTAATGTAGGTGTTATGGTCTCTTGCAGCCTCCTCCGTTCTTATGTCCTTAATGTTAACATGCTTAGCGTAAATGAACAGAGGCCGAAACTCCGAAGACAAACACACGTGTTGGGAGGTCAACATATGACAAACCCACATAGCGTTGCCAACAATGAACATCGTAATTCTATCAGCCTTATGTAATTTTTAATAATTACTTACCATGATAGAGCAAGACGACGAAATATCCTTCGGTTCATAACAAGATGGGAGGAAAAAGTGGGAAGCTTATTCCAGCCACTGATGGCATGTTTGATCATTTTTTTAACTTACTTCGAGGTTAAATCTAAGTCCTGACAGCTTGAATCCATTATTTCTTGTCCGGTTAGTGTCTAGTGAGAAAATGTTTTTAGTTTGGAAGCTACAAACTTCCTTTATAAATTAAAAGGCTTGTATAAGCCCCATGAGCAAGTTAATTTTCATTCCATATTATAAGAAACTATTAACGCTTAAGAAATCATTAGAAGCAAAATGACTAGAAACAAAGAATTAAGTCCAGGATTTAATGGAGATCCTCTTGGAAGGTATGAGAAGAAAAATATATGTGGTAAAGAAAGAGGGGCATCCAATTAGCTGACGAAACTACCACTCAGAACAAAAAAAAACAAAATGGCTTCCGTTTCAACAATAGGAATTGATGTCACTGCCTGAGGTCCGACACTAGACAATACATTAAATCGGTGCCTGCATGGAATATTTTCTGATGCTAACCACACCATTGTTTGCATTTTTTGTTCTTTTTTTAGGGGAACATGGAGAGATATGGCAATCAAACTGTAAACCTACACGAAGGGGGTAACTTTTAGTCACCCCACGGCAAACGTATCTCGTGACGTTCAACTGGGGACGTCAGCGCAAGAGGTTTCAGGAATCGAGATCAGAGGCTCTCTTTTCCACAGACTGAACCTTTTCGAAGTGAGAATGTAAAGAGATAACAAAGAAAACTAATACAAATTGTGATCATACAATTGCCTATTCACTCCTTTAACCGTCACATGACGGGAAGGAGTCTACGATTAAATCCATTCTAATCTCGAATTGCAAAAGTTATGTAAAAAGATTTTAAGAAATATACCGAGTTGAATGATGTGTAGAATTTCATTTTTATCTATTACAGCTCTTCTCTTCCTGAGATATGAAATGTCATTTTACTTCCCAAGTGAGTAAACAACAGGGACTTTGAATTCGAGTAAACAGTACTTAACAGACCAATCCACGGGACACTATATTAGATTTAAAGCAAATATAATGCAGGGGAAAATAGTCGACGACCATATCCATGGCTGGGACCAATGAACTATTTTTGAGAGATGCAATTTGCTTTATTTTACAACAGTTTCACAAGAACTCGAGTGAACGAGTGAACAAATGAACAAGTAGAAAGATCAAACAAATAAAATAATAGAGAAGCAAATAAAGTAAATAATAGTTAACAAATAAATAAACAAATGAACACACATACGAATAAATAAACGAGGGAATAAATTAATTGATTAAATAAACGAATAAACAAATATATAAATGAATTAATAGATGAATAATCAAATAATCAAATGAATAGATGAATGAATATGCACGTAAATAATAAGAAATTAAATAGAATATTAGCAGGGCAGTAGCAATACCTAGAGACAAAACTGTTTGACCTCAATATGAGGAACATCTTTACAAAACAACGATCCTGTTCACAATGAACAAGGTATTCTCCGAGTGGTGGCCTTCCTTATCTGAAAAAAGTATCATTTGGCTGTAGCCTGAGTGATGGCTTGATACGACAATGATACCTTTTAACTTTACAATACAAGAGTCGATATCTTTTAGTCCGGGAATCACCTTACCAATGATAAATCTACAAGGTGTTAGATATAGTAAATGCTTTCAAGCATGCCACCATACTTAGATTAATTGAAATAGCTTTGGTAGTTTTAATTTTAAAATCCACCTTCACAACTTAAACCTTGAGTTAACTAGCACAAACTTTTCAAAGGACTTATACAACAAGTATATTTTGACAATATTTTCAAGTATTTTAATATTGTAAACATTAGTTTGATTCTAAAGTTCGAGTGATGAACAAGACCTTTAATTGATATCTAAGTACAATCAAGGTCATAGTTGTTATCAAAACAATTTCTAATGAGCAAGATGACTTAGGCTATAAGTATTTAATCGAGCTGAAGAAAACGGAAAAAGTTCTCTATTGTGACTCAGTTTAACGTCACTAGAACGACGCTCCCTTGGTCCAACTCGCTAGGGGCAGGGTCCTAAACAGCCGTCTCCTCGACCTCCGCTGCAAGCAGCGACGCTCTAACTGGGACAGGGAGTGTTCTTAACAGCACTAAAAGCTGCATCACAGACTTCGTGGACTTCGAGACATCAGCCTTGACATCAACCTTGGGGGGACATCTGTCTCTATGACGTTTAGTCCAAGACATGGTATCTGGAAACTCTGTCCAGAAGGCGTCCGCATTCTCACTAATCTTTGTTCTATCGTATTTTACTTTACCCCATATTGTTCTTCTGTCTTATTTTGTTTCATTTTGTTTTACTTGATCTTTTATCCCCTTTTATTTTATCGTTATTAATCTATTCTGTTTCATTGATTTATCTATTTTATCCTATTTCATTCTATCGCCGTTTTATTGTATGCCATGTCTCCTATTCTATTTTTAATTCATCTTATTTTATTTTTCATTTTACTTCATAGTTTTTCTCTATTTATTTATTTACTATTTTTTTCTTTCTTCCTGGGTGTCAACTTTATCAATTTAAAGATAACTAATCGCCTCTGAAGTGGACACGTGTCTTGCTGTGAAGGGCACGATCTCTATTTTAAGAGACAGAAAGTAATACAGACACAGAAGACAGTCGTACCGACTAACAGATAGGTAGACCGACCAGGCTGACGGTAGGGGACAGGTATAGCGATGGATAGGAGAAAGGATGTACAGATGGATAGATGGATAGATGGATAATTAGATGTACGAAAGGAAAAAAGAAATAATAGAGACGGTAGGACAGACAAGAAAAAAAGAGGAAGAGACAGACGGACAGACAAACAGACAGATGAACAATTGGACAGACGGACAGACGTACAGACAGACAGACTGAGAGACTAAACAACAAACAAAGACAGAGAGGCACTCACTGACTTATCTGTACATCAGCCATCTCCTCCTCCTCTTCCTCCTCTTCTTCCTTCTCTCCTCCTCCTCCTATTCTCCTCCTATGCCTCCTCCTCCTCCTATGCCTCCTCCTCCTCCTATTCCTCCTCCTCCTCCTATTCTCCTCCTCCTCCTCCTATTCCTCCTCCTCCTCCTCCTATTCCTCCTCCTCCTATTCCTCCTCCTCCTCCTCCTATTCCTCCTCCTCCTCCTCCTATTCCTCCTCCTCCTCCTCCTATTCCTCCTCCTCCTCCTCCTATTCCTCCTCCTCCTCCTCCTATTCCTCCTCCTCCTCCTCCTTCGCCTCCTCCTCCTCCTCCTCCTCCTCCCTCCTATTCCTCTCCTCCTCCTCCTCCTCCTCCTTCCTCTCCTATTCCTCATCCTCCTCCTCTCCTCTCCTATTCCTCATCCTCTCCTCCTCCCTCTTCTCCTCCTCCTCCTCCTCCTATTCCTCCTCCTCCTATTCCTCCTCCTCTCCTATTCCTCCTCCTCTCCTCCTCCTCCTCTTCCTCCTCCTCCTCACCCTCTTCCTCCTCCTGTTCTCCTCCTGTTCTCCTCCTACCCTTCCTCTCCTCCTCCCCTTCCTCTCCTCTTCCCCTTCCTTTCCTCCTCTTCCTCCTCACCCTCTCTTCCTCTTCCTCCTCATCCCTCCTCCTCCTCTTCCTCCTCCTCCTCTTCCTCCTCCTCCTCTCCTCCTCTTCCTCCTCCTCCTCTCCCTCCTCCTCCCCTTTCCTCCTCCTCCTCCCCCCTCTGCCAGATGGACCACATCACCGCGGCATCCAAATATACCTCAACACCACCAGTGTGTGTGTGTGTGTGTGGGTAAATATACCCCATCATGCCATCATCCCGGTGGCCAAGTCAACCAGCATCGTGACATTCATCACATTTATCACCATCACCACTTGCTGTGTAACACCAACGATGCACCGGATTTTTTTTATCTTTATTTTATTTATTTAATTCTTTATTTATTTTTATCTTATTTATCTATTTATTTTTATTTTGTTCATTTATTTGTTTATGTTTTGTTGTTTGTTTTGTTGTTTTTTGTTGTTTTGTTTTTTGTTGTTTATTTGTTTGTTTTGTTATTGTTGTTGTTCTTATTTTTTCATTTTTTTTTTTTTTTTTTAAGTCCACAAGACAAAAACAATGCTCCGGTGTTCAGTGGTTTGAGTATTATGCTTTGGAGGTCACAAGTTCAATACCCTCTCCTTCCCTGCATATTACGATGCAAGTAATTTGCTCCAATTGACGCCATACGATTTTATTCAATTGACAGAAACCTTCTTCGCGAAGAGAAATTGATGGAACTTTTCCCTTTTGGAAAGATATCAATCGACTCTATTTTTTTTTTTTTTTTTTTTTTTTACCCGATGTAGGCCAACTCGAGCTATCGTGGAATCACTGATTGATTTGGGTTTTAGCCAAAAACTCCCCAGAGTTGTTGGCTAACAACAAATCATGGCTAAAGAAGGTGACGCCAAAGTCAGAAACCCTGAACGAAAAGAAAAGAAAAAGGTTGTCAACCTTTCGACAATAGTTCCTATTACATTCACTCACACACACACACACACACACACATTTTGTACACGTACCATTCATTACATATACCATTGATATATACACATACATACATAAACACACATACATATATACATACACACACATACACATACATATATACATACACATACATACATATACATATACACACATACATACATGCGGAAAAACCACAAAGGAAAAAGATAAACTGATGACCGAGCGCTTTCGTCTATTCAGACATCCTCAGGGTACATGAGGATGTACCCTGAGGATGTCTGAATAGACGAAAGCGCTTGGTCATTAGTTTATCTTTTTCCTTTGTGGTTTTTCCGCATATTTAGAATCATGAGTTTGTGTGATTTCTCATGCACATACATACATACATACATACACACGCATACATACACACACATACATACACATACATACACACACATGCACACACACACACATACACACACATATATACATACATACATACACACACATTCATACATACATACATACATACATACACATACATACATACATACATACATATATTACATACACAAACATAAATTACATACACACCGCCGCACAACGTACGTCCAAGCCCTTCAGTATAAATTATGTTGAGGTAAAATCGTTGCTCAGAGAAGAGCGATGACCAATCGTGATAGGTCGTCAATGTCCGAAGTGAAAAAGTGATGAAAAGGGCTATCATGCCTAGCCACCTCGCTGAGCCAGTATTGGCTTTAATTTTGGAATAATAAGTGAGATTATTGTACTTCAGCTTGGTCGATTCCTGTTCAATTAAAATCCTTAATTGTTTGACATCCCAAAATGCAAAGATTTTTGTATGCAAAGATGTAACAGATGAGTGAAATATATTGGTTGTGGACGAAACAAATTGACAAATGTCACTGGCTGTGGACAAGGTGAAGCTCAGAATTAAAGAGAGAATTCGACACTAGATTAAAGACTAAAAAAGAGGATCCGCCAAATGTTCTACTATGTTCCATCGCATCGCCAGAACAGGATTTGTAAAGTATGGAACGGAATTCTGTTTATTATTTATTACTTTATTATCTGTCAATTTATTATCATTTACTCTTTGCCTGTTTAATTAACTATACCTATGCATTTATTTATTTTATCTATTATTATCTATATCCTTTTTTTATTTTTTAACCATTATTACATATTTTTGCGCATCCGACCTAATTATGGACCAAAAGATCTCCTGCCGGCATGATTCTCCTTTGCAATCCTTTGTAGTTCAAATTGGTCAATCTTACAGATGAACATTTCAACATAAATTCCATTAAAAATAAATAAATTACCCATTACGATAAAATTTACTTCTTCAGGCGGGATAAAGATGCGATTTACTGAACATAATACCAACAGTACACAATCATACCTGACAGACTTCCAACTATTCCCTATGACTTTATTAATTTGATGGAGAATTCACGGGCTACAAATATATACCGAAGGTTTTTTAAACTTACAAAGAGAGCTGGCCTAGTGAAACCACATATCTATTGCATACACATAAGTCCCATTCTACGGCCCTTGCCCATCTCAGCCCCTCGTGGATGAGGAGTTATGTGTGTCTATTAGTGTGTACAGGCTCATTCAGGTCCATACATTACATTACATTTTTCTTAAAGTGACCCAGGGCAGTGGACAAGATGCAGGGATGACCCGTCATCCAGGAGGTGCCAAGATAAGAGGGAGGGAAGAGGGTAGAGGGGAGTGGAGTATGTAGGGGATGGAATGGGTGGGAGTGGTTTCTATGCCTTTGTCTTTTGGCTACCTCTCTTGTAAGGGGGAAAAAGCCTTTGGTATATGTATGTATGTAACCTCTTCTAACATCCTTCTAATACCAGCTAATCTTGTTTGGTTATGGGGAGCGTGTATGTGTATGCTTGTTTATGTAATTCGCCATGGAGTTGGATCACGTGTTGGAATCGTGCTCGACAGCTATTACCCTCCCGGATGAGATCTTATTGTACGTATATGTATATAATCATACACTCGTATATATACGTGCATTTTGTTGCAGAAGCTCATTCACTCTTCTCACCTGCTTGAAAAATTACCTGAGGTACTTTTTTTGTCTAATGTTGATATTTTAGTTCGAATGTGTAGCCTGCAAGTTTACTTGTTGTAGACTGGGTTCTGTTTATTTTCTTTATTTTATTTTTTTCTTCCTTGTCTCCCTCCCTCTTCCTCTGTCATTCTCCCTCCCTCTTCCTCATCCTCCCTTCCTCTTCCTCTCTCAT
This sequence comes from Oratosquilla oratoria, assembly GCF_046742065.1. Classification (NCBI taxonomy): domain Eukaryota; kingdom Metazoa; phylum Arthropoda; class Malacostraca; order Stomatopoda; family Squillidae; genus Oratosquilla; species Oratosquilla oratoria. Next base: position 55,481,517 of record NC_134792.1, on the reverse strand, counting down.
TCTCTCCCTCCCTCTTCCTCTCTCATTCTCTCCCCCACTCTTCCTCTCTCATTCTCTCCCTCCCTCTTCCTCTCTCATTCTCTCCCCCACTCTTCCTCTCTCATTCTCTCCCTCCCTCTTCCTCTCTCATTCTCTCCCTCCCTCTTCCTCTCTCATTCTCTCCCTCCCTCTTCCTCTCTCATTCTCTCCCTCCCTCTTCCTCTCTCATTCTCTCCCTCCCTCTTCCTCTCTCATTCTCTCCCTTCCTCTTCCTCTCTCATTCTCTCCCTCCCTCTTCCTCTATCATTCTCTCCCTCCCTCTTCCTCTCTCATTCTCTCCCCCACTCTTCCTCTCTCATTCTCTCCCTCCCTCTTCCTCTCTCATTCTCTCCCTCCCTCTTCCTCTCTCATTCTCTCCCTCCCCCTTCCTCTCTCATTCTCTCCCTCCCTCTTCCTCTCTCATTCTCTCCCTCCCTCTTCCTCTCTCATTCTCTCCCTC
>NC_134792.1:55468539-55476039 GCF_046742065.1 Oratosquilla oratoria | reverse complement strand
AAGTCTATGGGTGAAGAATTTTCTTCTTCCTTGAGAGCCTTTGGTCAAAGAAATGGTTCTAGCATCTCAACAGAATTGATGCAATACTGTGTCAGAGGCTATGTTACCTCCATAGTAGAGTTATTTTTCATCTCGAAGTCTTCGCGAAGTCGTCGACGAAGTCTTCGCGAAGTCGTCGACGAAGTCTTCGCGAAGTCGTCGACGATGTCTTCGCGAAGTCGTCGACGAAGTCTTCGCGAAGTCGTCGACGAAGTCTTCGCGAAGTCGTCGACGAAGTCTTCGCGAAGTCGTCGACGAAGTCTTCGCGAAGTCGTCGACGAAGTCTTCGCGAAGTCGTCGACGAAGTCTTCGCGAAGTCGTCGACGAAGTCTTCGCGAAGTCGTCGACGAAGTCTTCGCGAAGTCGTCGACGAAGTCTTCGCGAAGTCGTCGACGAAGTCTTCGCGAAGTCGTCGACACTATGCAAGATACTGTAATTCCTGTTATTTATTTTATATTATTTGTTTGTTATTACTTGTCTGTTCTGTTTATTATTATTTGCCTCATTTTCATTTATTATTAGCTATCTGTTAATTTACTATTATTTACTATTTACCTGTTTGTTTATTAATTATGCATTAATTTTACTTATCATTATCTATAATATAATTCTTTTTATTTATTTTAATTTTTTTTAGCATCCGACCTAGTTATGGACCAAAAGGTCTCCGTCGACATGCTCCGCCTTTGTAATCCTTTGTAAGAAGGCCAACTGTCACGTCCTTGGCCCGTTGTCGACAGTAGGACTCTCCTCGGGTTCTCAAGTTCAGTTTCCACCGAAGTAATTCCCGGCCCCCCGAAGTCCTGAAGAATGTTTAAGGACGAATTTCGAAAAAAACACAAGAAAAAAAAAAGTAAGACATTTGTGAGACCTCAGGAATGTTTGGAGAAGGATTTTGAAGAAAAGATGCAAGGAGAAGTGAAGTCCCTTCTGAGACCAGAATCCCCAGAAATGTTTGGAGAAAGATTCTGAAGAAGACGTAAGTACAAACGAAGAGACCTCGACGAGGAATGTTTGAGGAAGGATCCTGAAGAAGATGCAAATAAACAACAACAAACACAACAAATACAAAAAACAAATAACCACATAAACACAAAAAACACCTAACACGCAAGCGAACAAACAAGGACATGAAAAATCGAGTCTTTGTGAAACCAAGGTCACTTGGTGGCTACATACACGAAGGAAATCATCCAAAGAGAACTTCGAACTGTTCAAAATTAGAAATTCACTGCCTCAGCAGACAAAAACTTCCCTAAACCTAGATCAAGGAGACTTGTTTTATGTTATTCTATTGTTTTAGTTCATAAAAGGGTTGCAAATGACTCCTTGGCTTCAAAACATGAATAATCTAATAAAGAGCAAGCGAGAGAGAGAAACATGGATCTACTTAGAGAGAGGCAAGAGAATGTAAGCTATAAATGACGATAGAGAGAACTAGAGAAAGTACGGGAGATAGATAGATAGATAGATAGAGATAGAGAGAGAGAGAGAGAGAGAGAGAGAGAGAGAGAGAGAGAGAGAGAGAGAGAGAGAGAGGAAAGGAGAGAACATACTTGGGGAAATTATCTTGATAACAGCAAAGTTTTCAACAGAACGTGTTTACCGTAAACTTGGAGGAGCTTATAGCAAGAAGCTAAGAAGCAGCGTGCCTCTCAGGGACAACGCAGAGAGTGGAGGAGGAGGAGAGGAGAGGTGGAGAGGAGAGGTGGAGAGGAGAGGTGGAGAGGAGAGGTGGAGAGGAGAGGTGGAGAGGAGAGGTGGAGAGGAGAGGTGGAGAGGAGAGGTGGAGAGGAGAGGTGGAGAGGAGAAGTGGAGAGGAGAGACTAGAGGTGGAGAGAAGAGGTGGAGAGAAGAGGTGGAGAGGAGAGGTGGAGAGGAGAGGAGGAGAGGAGAGGTGGAGAGGAGAGGTGGAGAGGAGAGGTGGAGAGGAGAGAGGGAGAGGAGAGGGGGAGAGGGGGAGAGGAGAGGTGGAGAGGAGAGGTGGAGAGGAGAGGTGGAGAGGAGAGGTGGAGAGGAGAGGTGGAGAGGAGAGGTGGAGAGGAGAGGTGGAGAGGAGAGGTGGAGAGGAGAGGTGGAGAGGAGAGGTGGAGAGGAGAGGTGGAGAGGAGAGGGGGAGAGGAGAGGTGGAGAGGAGAGGTGGAGAGGAGAGGTGGAGAGGAGAGGTGGAGAGGAGAGGTGGAGAGGAGAGGTGGAGAGGAGAGGTGGAGAGGAGAGGTGGAGAGGAGAGACTGGAGGTGGAGGATGAAGGAGCAGTGATAGTGGAGAGTGGAGGTAGAGAGTGGAAGGGGAGAGTAGAGGTGGAGAATAGAGATAGAGAAGGGAGCTGGAAGGGAGGTGGAGAGGGGAGTGATGAGGAAAGGGAAAGGGAAGAGGACAATAGGAAGTAGAAGAACAAATAAGAGGAGACAATGAAGGAACAAGGTAAAAGGGAAAGTGATTTTAAGAGACATGAATGGAAGAACATTAGGAGGTAGGAAAAGAGGAGGAGGAGGAGGAGGAGGAGGAGGAGGAGGAGGAGGAGGAGGAGGAGGAGGAGGAGGAGGAGGAGGAGGAGGAGGAGGAGGAGGAGGAGGAGGAGGAGGAGGAGGAGGAGGAGGAGGAGGAGGAGGAGGGAGAAACGCGAAGGAGAAGTAAGGTGAAGAGATAGAAGATATAGAGGAAAAGGGGAAAGAGAAAGGACAAGGCAGAGCGTCAAGTACAGATAGAGTCTGAAAGAAATGTTGTGTAAGCGGGGTGAAAAGGAGGGAAGAGCAATAAAGAGGGGAAAGAGAAGAAAGAAGAGGGGAAGAGAGGGGAAAAAGAGCAAAGAAGAAAAGAGAGAAAGAACAAGGGCGCGAACAGAAGAGAAAATTGAGAACAAAGAGGTCTACAGGAAAGAGAAAAAGAAAGAAAAGAGGAGACGTAGGAGAAAAAGAGAACGAAAGAGTAAGCAAGAGTGAGTGAAATAGAACAAAAGAGAGGAGAGAAGAGAGGGAGAGAGAACACACGGGAGAGGAGAGAGAGGAAAAGAGAACAAAAAACAGGACAAGAGAGAAAAAGAGAGGACAGGAAAGGCAAAAATAAATAACAAAGAAAACAGGAGGAAGAGAAGAGAGCTAAAAAGAGAAAACGAGAGAGGAAAAGAGAGCATAAAGAAGAGGCCATAATGGAAAAAGAGCACAAAAGAGAGAACAGGAAAGTGGACTCTTTATCGACAGAGTGGCGCAACTTGGAAATTCAGGTAAGACGGAGAGAGAAATGGAGGTGGAACTGGATGATGCTGAAGGAGGTTGAGGAAGAAGAGGAGGGTGGAGGAGGTTGAGATGAAAGTTAAAGGAGGTTGAGGAAGAGGAGGAGGAGGCTGATATGAAAGTAAAGGAGGTTGAGGAGGAGGTTGAGGAAGAGGAAGTAGAGGTTGAGATGAAAGTTAAAGGAGGTTGAGGAGGAGGAGGTTGAGGTGGGAGTTGAGATGAAAGTTAAAGGAGGTTGAGGAGAAGGTGGAGGTTGAGATGAAAGTTAAAGGAGGTTGAGGAGAAGATGGAGGTTGAGATGAAAGTTAAAGGAGGTTGAGAAGGTGGAGGTTGAGGAGGAGGTTGAGATGAAAGTTATAGGAGTTTGAGGAGGAGGTTGAGGAGGAGGTTGAGGAGGAGGTTGAGGAGGAGTAGGAGGTGGAGTTGAGATGAAAGTTAAAGGAGGTTGAGGAGAAGGTGGAGGTTGAGATGAAAGTTAAAGGAGGTTGAGGAGAAGATGGAGGTTGAGATGAAAGTTAAAAAGGTTGAGGAGGAGGAGGTTGAGGAAGAGGAAGTAGAGGTTGAGATGAAAGTTAAAGGAGGTTGAGGAGGAGGTTGAGGAGGAGGTTGAGGAGGAGGTTGAGGAGGAGGTTGAGGAGGAGGTTGAGGAGGTGGGAGTTGAGATGAAAGTTAAGGCGTGTTGAGGAGAGGTGGAGGTTGAGATGAAAGTTAAAGGAGGTTGAGGAGAAGGTGGAGGTTGAGATGAAAGTTAAAGGAGGTTGAGGAGAAGATGGAGGTTGAGATGAAAGTTAAAGGAGGTTGAGAAGGTGGAGGTTGAGGAGGAGGTTGAGGAGGAGGTTGAGGAGGAGGTTAAGGAGAAGGTGGAGGGTTGAGATGAAAGTTAAAGGAGGTTGAGGAAGAGGAGGAGGATGCTGAGGAGGAGGTTGAGGTTGAGGAGAAGGCTGAGGAGGAGGTGGAGGTTGAGGAGGAGGAGGTTGAGATGAAAGTAAGCGAAGTTGAGGAAGAGGAGGAGGAGTTTGAAGAGGAGGAGGAGTTTGAGGAGTAGGTGGAGGTTGAGATGAAAGTAAAGGAGGTTGAGGAAGAGGTTGAGGAGGATGTTAAGGAAGAGTTTGAGGAGGAGGTTAAGGACGTGGAGGTGGAAGTTCTGACGGTCGCGGTTGTGACGGTCGCGGTTGTGACGGTCGCGGTTGTAATGGTCGCGGTTGTAATGGTCCCGGTTGTAATGGTCGCGGTTGTAATGGTCCCGGTTGTAATGGTCCCGGTTGTAATGGTCGCGGTTGTGATGGTCGTGGTTTTGATAGTCGTGGTTGTGATGGTCGTGGTTGTGATAGTCGTGGTTGTGATAGTCGTGGTTGTGATAGTCGTGGTTGTGATAGTCGTGGTTGTGATAGTCGTGGTTGTGATAGTTGTGGTTGTGATGATCGTGGTTTTGATGGTCGTGGTTGTGATAGTCGTGGTTTTGATAGCCGTGGTTTTGATAGTCGTGGTTTTGATAGTCGTGGATTTGATTGTCGTGGTTTTGATAGTCGTGGTTTTGATGGTCGTGGTTTTGATGGTCGTGGTTTTGATGGTCGTGGTTTTGATGGTCGTGGTTTTGATGGTCGTGGTTTTGATGGTCGTGGTTTTGATGGTCGTGGTTTTGATGGTCGTGGTTTTGATGGTCGTGGTTTTGATGGTCGTGGTTTTGATTGTCGTGGTTTTGATGGTCGTGGTTTTGATGGTCGTGGTTTTGATGGTCGTGGTTTTGATGGTCGTGGTTTTGATGGTCGTGGTTTTGATGGTCGTGGTTTTGATGGTCGTGGTTTTGATAGTCGTGGTTTTGATAGTCGTGGTTTTGATAGTCGTGGTTTTGATAGTCGTGGTTTTGATAGTCGTGGTTTTGATAGTCGTGGTTTTGATAGTCGTGGTTTTGATAGTCGTGGTTTTGATAGTCGTGGTTTTGATAGTCGTGGTTTTGATAGTCGTGGTTTTGATGGTCGTGGTTTTGATAGTCGTGGTTTTGATAGTCGTGGTTTTGATAGTCGTGGTTTTGATAGTCGTGGTTTTGATAGTCGTGGTTTTGGTAGTCGTGGTTTTGGTAGTCGTGGTTTTGGTAGTCGTGGTTTTGATAGTCGTGGTTTTGATAGTCGTGGTTTTGATGGGTGTGGTTTTGATGGTTTTGATAGTCGTGGTTTTTAGATAGTGGTTTTGATAGTCGTGGTTTTGGTAGTCGTGGTTTTGGTAGTCGTGGTTTTGGTAGTCGTGGTTTTGATAGCCGTGGTTTTGATAGCCGTGGTTTTGATAGTCGTGGTTTTGATAGTCGTGGTTTTGATAGTCGTGGTCCTGTAAGAAGAGAAATGAGCAACTTTCCCCGCAAGAACATTTCTATACATTTTCAGTTTTATCTGGTCTGCCTTTACACTTCCTTCTCTTTGTTCGTTTTTTCTTTTGTTCCACTCGCTTCTTTTCCTCTACTTCACTCCATTTTCTTTTCCTTTTCCTTTTTTTTTTTTTTTTTTTTTTTTGCCTCATTCTTTCATATCACCACTTTTTCCTCAATTTTGTTACACTTTTCACAATCTATCCTTTTCTCCTTTTCTTCTCCTTTCACGTTTTTATTGTTTGTTTTTTCTCCTTTATATTTAGGTAACAATTTGTTTTTGTTTTCTGTTTTTGTTTTTGTTTTTTGCACTTTTTTCTTGTTCCTCTTTCCGTCGTTTGTCTTTCCGTTTCATATCATTTTTATTGTCTTCTTTCTTTCCTGTTCTACTTCAGCGTTTTCCTCTATTTTCTCTTTCCTTTTAATTGTTCTCTTCTTTCATCTCGTTTTCTTTTTCCAAAGAATATTCTTTCTCGATATCACTCTTCTCCAGTCTCTCCATCCCACTCCTTTATTCTCTCTATCTCTATCTCTCTCTATATATATCTATATATCTCTCTATATATCTATCTATATCTATATATATATCTATATATCTCTCTATATATCTATCTATATCTATAAATCTCTTTATCTCTATCAATCTCTCTATCCCTATCTATCTATATCTCTATCTCTCTATAGTATCTATATCTCTATCTCTCTCCCTCTCTATCTCTCTCCCTCTCTCTCTTCCTCTCTATCTCTCTTCCTCTCTATCTCTCTTCCTCTCTATCTCTCTTCCTCTCTATCTCTCTATCTCTCTATCTCTCTATCTCTCTATCTCTCTCTATCTCTCTCTCTCTCTCTATCTCTCTTTCTCTATCTCTCTTTCTCTATCTCTCTCCCTTTCTCCCCCCTCTCTCTTTCTCCATTACCTTATTTCTTCGTTCTTTCTACTTTCCTTATTCTGTTTCTTGCGCCTTGCTGATTTAATTTCCTTTTTGCATATTAGCCGACATGCCAATTTCATTTTCACTTTTTTCCTCATCTCTTTTCCTCGTCTTAGTCATCTCCATCGTCTCCTTCATTTACATCTTCATTTTTTTTTCCATTTTCAGCTTCTGCATCTTCATCTCATTTCTCTTTCATCTCCCAATTCTTCTCCATCTTCATCTTCTTCATTTTACCTTGCTCATCTTCTTTATTCTCCATTCTCTCCTTTCCTCTCTCCTTTCCTCCTTTCCTAGTCCTTACCTATTCCTTCTTTCTTACCTTCCTTCTATTCCTATTTCTATTTTCCTTTTTATTTTTTCGTTCGTCTTCTATTCGTCTTTATTTTTGTAAATAATTTGTCTTCATCTTCCTTTCCACTTCACTTTTTATCATTTCCTCCTCCTCTTCCTCGTCTCATTCTTTCTGTTTTTCTTCACCTTCCTCTTCGTCTTGATCTTCGTCCTGCAACTTTTGCTGATTCCAGTCGACTCTCTACAGTTACTAAGCTGACGCTCTCTATGTCTCTTTCCTACGTCATTGCTCTCTTTCCTCTTTTTCATCTCCCGCTATTCTTCGTTTTCTTGGACAAGCACATTGCGCATCTACAAGAATTTAGACAGAGTTTGGTGGATTTCGTATCCAGACTGCCGGGTAGAAATAACTATATTATAATATTATATATATATATATATATATATATATATATATATATATATATATATATATATATATATAATATATATTTTTTTTTTTTTTTTTTTTTTTTTTTTTTTCTTTTTTTCTGCAACCGTCTTGTCTTGCTTACATCTAGGATAGCATCAGTCCACACACACACACACACACACACACACACACACACACACACACACACACACACACACACACACACACACA
>NC_134792.1:55456039-55463539 GCF_046742065.1 Oratosquilla oratoria | reverse complement strand
CCCCTCTCCCTCTCTCTGTTGCCCCTCCCCCTCTCCCACTCTCTCTTCCCCTTCCCCTCTCCCTCTCTCTTCCCCTTCCCCTCTCCCTCTCTCTTCCCCTTCCCCTCTCCCTCTCTCTTCCCCTCCCCCTCTCCCTCTCTCTTCCCCTCCCCCTCTCCCTCTCTCTTCCCCCTCCCCCTATCCTCTCTCTTTCCCTCCCCCTCTCCCTCTCTCTGCCCCTCTCCCTCTCCCCTCTCTATATATCCCCCTATCTCTCCCCCTCTAACTCTCCCCTCTCTCTTTCTCCCCTCTCTCTTTCTCCCCTCTCTCTTTCTTCCCCTCTCTATATATCCCCTCTATATATCCCCCTCTATATATCCCCCTCTACCTCTCCCCCTCTACCTCTCCCCCTCCCCCTCTACCTCTACCTCGGTCTCTTTCTCTCTCTCTCTGTCTCTCTCTCTCTCTCTCTGTCTCTCTCTATATATCCCCCTCTGTCTCTCTCTCTATATCCCCCCTGTCTCTCTCTATATACCCCCTCTCTCTCTATATACCCCCTCACTCTCTATATACCCCCTCACTCTCTATATACCCCCTCTCTCTCTATATACCCCCTCACTCTCTATATACCCCCTCACTCTCTATATACCCCCTCGCTCTCTCTCTCTGTCTCTATCTCTCTGTCTCTATCTCTCTGTCTCTATCTCTCTGTCTCTATCTCTCTGTCTCTATCTCTCTGTCTCTATCTCTCTGTCTCTATCTCTCTGTCTCTATCTCTCTGTCTCTATCTCTCTGTCTCTATCTCTCTGTCTCTATCTCTCTGTCTCTATCTCTCTGTCTCTCTCTCTCTGTCTCTATCTCTCTGTCTATCTCTGTCTCTCTGTATCTCTGTCTCTCTCTCTGTCTCTCTCTCTGTCTCTCTCTCTGTCTCTCTCTCTGTCTCTCTCTCTGTCTCTCTCTGTCTCTCTATCTCCATCTCTCTATCTCTCTATCTATCTCATCCCCTCTCTATATCTTCCCTCTCTCTATATCTCTCCCCTCTCTATCTCTCCCTCTCCTCCTCTCGTTCTCGCTCTCTCTCCCCTCACTCGCTCTTTCCCCTTCTCCCTCTCTCTCCCCCTCTCTCCCCTCTCTCCTCCTCTCTCTCGCTCTCTCCTCCTCTCTCCCACTCTCTCCCACTCTCTCGCTCCTTCTCCCCCCCCCCTCTCTCTCCACTGTTATTCCGTCTACTGTTCTCTTCTTTGGTTCTTTTTCAACACTGTTGCCGTCGCCATGGGCCAACCTTCGTTTGTGTATAGTTTTGTATATCGTCTCTCAATTTCAACTTTCTTTTCGCCACTTCCTTTATGTATGATAGCCATTCGCAGTATTCTTCTGTAGGAAGCCCCTTCTCTTCCAATCATCCGACTTAGTCAACTTTCTTTTCACCACTTCCTTTATGTATGATAGCCATTCGCAGTATTCTTCTGTAGGAAGGCCCTTCTCTTCCAATCATCCGACTTACTCAACTTTCTTTTCATCACTTCCTTTATGTATGATAGCCATTCGCAGTATTTTTCTGTAGGAAGCCCCTTCTCTTCCAATCATCCGACTTAGTCAAGTCAACTTTCTTTTCACCACTGTCTTTATGGATGATGGCCATTCGCAGTATTCTTCTGTAGGAAGCCCCTTCTCTTCCAATCATCCGACTTAGTCAACTTTCTTTTCACCACTGTCTTTATGCATGATAGCCATTCGCAGTATTCTTCTGTAGGAAGCCCCTTCTCTTCCAATCATCCGACTTAGTCAACTTTCTTTTCACCACTGTCTTTATGCATGATAGCCATTCGCAGTATTCTTCTGTAGGAAGCCCCTTCTCTTCCAATCATCCGACTTAGTCAAGTTCCATTACTCTGTTATAAGAGAGGAGGAAATAACCGGAACTTATTTTTTCTTTCGTTTCTTCCCGAAGAGTAATACACTTGGTTCGTCTAGTTACACCAAGGGAGACCCCACTGGAATCCTCAATTTGTTTACTAGGTTAGTTCGCATTGACGTCATGATTTCTTTAGTCCAATGATATTTACTTTTACATCTATGTACCTCCCCTAAGGTTGAATTTTCTCCTCCTTCACCCTTTCCCCAACCAGGAAGACTGATACAAGCCCCTTAAGCAATACTGCTGATTCAAGCAATCTCGAAATCAATGCACCACTGACTTAGTTTACATACTGTTACATCAGCATAATACAGCAATGAAATTGGGTCCCCAGCGGTTGTTTGTAAACATTTAGGCGAGGAGCGAGCTTGTGCAATAACTTCGCCTACGAACAATTGTTTACCAAACATCCAACTCATGAAAATGAAATTCTTACCACCTACCCTTCTATCAACCTTCCTTGTCTACCTTTATCTACGAGCCTCATCTACGAGTCTCTCCCCCTCTCCCCCTCTATCCCCCTCTCTCTCCCCGTCTCTCTCGCCCCCTCTCTCGCCCCCTCTCTCTCCCCCTCTCTCCCAACTTTCTCTCCATCTCTCTCTCTCCATCTCTCTCTCCCCCATCACCCTCTCCCTCTCTCTCCCCATCACCCTCTCTCCCTCCCCCTTCCTCCCTCCATCTTTCTCCCTCCCCCTTCCTCCCTCCATCTTTCTCTCTCCCTCTCTCTCCCTATTCCCCTCTCCCCCTCTCTCTCCCTCCCCCTCTCTCTCCCATCTCTCTCCCTCCCATCTCTCTCCCTCTCCCTCTCCTCCTTCCCCTCCCTCTCCCCCTCTCTCTCCCCCTCTCTCATACCTCTCTCACTTAAACCTCTCACTTAAGCTTCTCACACGCACAAACACACACACCATTGTCTTCTCTCTCATCTACCTCTCAACCTCTCCCCCCCCCCTTTTCTTTCTACCGGGAATGATACTCTCTTTTGTCTTAACTTTTAGGGGTAGTGGGGGGGGGTTGGAGGGGGAGAAGGGGAGGAGGGGAGGGGAAGGGGGTAAGGGGGAGAGGGGGAGGGGAGAGGGGGAGGGGAGAGGGGGAGGGAGAGGGGGTAGAGGGGGAGGGGGAGGGGGAGAAGGGAAAGGGGGAGGGAGAGGGGAAGGGGGAGGGGGAGAGGGGAAGGGGGGAGGGGGAGAGGGGAAGGGGGAGGGGGAGAGGGGAAGGGGGAGGGGGAGAGGGGAAGGGGGAGGGGGAGAGGGGAAGGGGGGAGGGGGAGAGGGGAAGGGGGGGTCGTAGTCCCCCTCTCCCTCCCCTCTGAAGGCTTCCACACGTCTGTCGCCAGTCATTTCCTCAGCTTCTCCAACGCTTTGTCTCCTATGACCTCTTTTCTCTTTTCTTCAAACTCTCTGTCCTCACCCGCACACTCTCTCTCTCTCTCTCTCTCTCTCTCTCTCTCTCTCTCTCTCTCTCTCTCTCTCTCTCTCTCTCTCTCTCTCTCTCCCTCTCCCTCTCTTTCCCTCTCCCTCTCTTTCCCTCTCCCTCCCTTTCCCTCTCTCCTTCCTTCTACCTCCCTCTATTCCTCTCTCTCTCTCTCTCTCTCTCTCTCTCTCTCTCTCTCTCTCTCTCTCTCTCTCTCTCTCTCTCATTCTCTCATTCTCTCATTCTCCCTCATTCTCCCTCCTTCTCCCTCCATCCCTCTTTCTCTCCCTCTCTCCCTCTCTCCCTCCTCCCTCCGTCCCTCTCTCCCTCCTTCTCCCTCCGCCCCTCTCTCTCCCCCTCCCTCCCTCTCTCTCTCTCTCCCCCTCCCTCCCTCTCTCTCTCCCCCTCCCTCCCTCTCTCTCTCTCTCCCCCTCCCTCCCTCTCTCTCTCCCCCTCCCTCCCTCTCTCTCTCCCCCTCCCTCCCTCTCTCTCTCCCCCTCCCTCCCTCTCTCTCCCTATCTTTTCCTCCCTCCCTCCGTCTCACTCTCCTCCCTCTCTCCCTCTCTTTCTCTCTCTCTCTCTTTCGTCCTCGCTCCTCTTTTCGTCCTCCACCCTCTCACCGACCCACCTATCCCTCACCCATGCATAGGGTACCGACACCATACAATTTATACATCTAATGTATTTACATAAGTGGCTGTGAACAGGAATAATACAATGGCGATTTTATTACCATTAAAGAAGGAATGCTCATCACTTTATGTTTCTAATTATCTTTTAGCTATCCTCTTTACGACTCTGTGTTGCCAATTCTATAGGCCCAAGTGTTTGTGCGATATTTTCCCGAAGGATAGAAGGGCTGGTGAAAGTTAGCACAGCGGTACACTTCCTGTAATTCTTTCAGTGAATGGACACTACCCTAATGGACAAAACCCCAATCGGTAGGTTACGTTATATTGCGCTACGTTACGTTACGTTACGTTAGATTAGGCTAGATTAGATTAGATTAGGTTAGGCTAGGTTAGATTAGGTTAGATTAGGTTACGTTACGTCACGTTAGGTAACGTTACGTTTTGTTACGTTACGTTAGGTTACATTACGTTTGATTAGGTTAGGTTAGCTTAGGTTAGATTAGGTTAGGTTACGTTACGTTACGATAGGTTACGTTAGGTTACGTTAGGTTACACTAGGTTGCGTTAGGTTAGGTTAGGTTAGTTTAGGTTAGTTTAGGTTACGTTAGGTTAGGTTACGTTAGGTTAGGTTAGGTTAGGTTACGTTAGGTTAGTATACGTTAGGTTACGTTAGGTTAGGTTACGTTAGGTTACGTTAGGTTACGTTAGGTTACGTTACGTTAGGTTACGTTAGGTTAGGTTACGTTCGGTTAGGTTACGTTCAGTTAGATTACGTTCAGTTAGGTTACGTTCGGATAGGTTACGTTCGGTTAGGTTACGTTCAGTTAGATTACGTTCAGTTAGGTTACGTTCGGTTAGGTTACGTTCGGTTAGGTTACGTTCGGTTAGGTTATGTCCTCCCCCCTCCCCGCCAATTTTCCTATTGGGGCTTTGCCTGCTATGCAGATTGGGGTTTTGTCTGTTAGGGTTTTGTCATGTATTCAACTCCTCCTCAATCATCCTTCAATCCCAAACAAATCCAACCCATCTCTTCTCTCCTTACCTAGTTCCTTCCACTCTCTTCTTTACCTCATGATCTAGTACCGCCGTATTTTCCTTCTCTTTCTTTCCCTCCTTTATTTGTTCTCTCGTTCAGTCGATTTCCCCACATCGTGTTATCGTATTCAAGGAATGTTGTTGTTGTTGGTGTTGTTGGTGTTGTTGGTGTTGTTGGTGTTGTTGGTGTTGTTGGTGTTGTTGGTGTTGTTGGTGTTGTTGGTGTTGTTGGTGTTGTTGGTGTTGTTGGTGTGGTGGTGGTGGTGGTGGTGTTGGTGTTGGTGTTGGTGGTGGTGTTGGTGTTGGTGTTGGTGGTGGTGGTGTTGGTGTTGGTGTTGGTGTTGGTGTTGGTGTTGGTGTTGGTGTTGGTGTTGGTGTTGTTGTTGTTGTTGTTGTTGTTGTTTTTGTTTTTTTCCTGTCACTATATCCAGCGTCCCTCCCTCTTACACAACAGATTTCTCAACACCTTTATTTGCGCCTTAGTTTTCCCCCTCTTCCTCCCCCTCTTCCTCCCCCTCTTCCTCCCCCTCTTCCTCCCCTCTTCCTCCCCCTCTTCCTCCCCTCTTCCTCCCCCTCTTCCTCCCCCTCTTCCTCCCACTCTTCCTCCCCTCTTCCTCCCCCTCTTCCTCCCCCTCTTCCTCCTCCTCCCCCTCTTCCTCCCCTCTTCCTCCTCCTCCTCCTCTTCCTCCCCTCTTCCTCCCCCTCTTCCTCCTCCTCCCCTCTTCCTCCTCCCCCTCTTCCTCCTCCCCATCTTCCTCTTCCTTCCCCTCTTCCTCTTCCTCCCCCTCTTCCTCTTCCTCCCCCTCTTCCTCTTCCTCCCCCTCTTCCTCTTCCTCCCCCTCTTCCTCCCCCTCTTCCTCTTCCTCCCCCTCTTCCTCTTCCTCCCCTCTTCCTCTTCCTCCCCCTCTTCCTCTTCCTCCCCCTCTTCCTCTTCCTCCCCCTCTTCCTCTTCCTCCCCCCTCTTCCTCCCCCCTCTTCCCCTCTTCCTCCTCCCCCTCTTCCTCTTCCCCCTCTTCCTCTTCCCCTCTTCCTCTTCCTCCCCCCTCTTCCTCTTCCTCCCCCTCTTCCTCTTCCTCCCCCTCTTCCTCTCCCTCTTCCTCCTCATCCCCCTCTTCCTCTTCCTCTTCCTCTCCTTCTTCCTCTTCCTCCCCTCTTCCTCTTCTCCCCATCTTCCTCTTCCTCCCTATCTTGCTCTTCCTACCCCTTTTCCTATTCCTCTCCATCTTCCTCTTCCTCCTCATCTTTCTCTTCCTCCCTTTCTTCCTCCCTTTCTTCCTCCCCCTCTTCCTCGTCCTCCTTCTCTTCCTCTTCCTCCCCATCTTTCTCTTCCTCCCTCTCTTCCTCGTCCTCCCTCTCTTTCTCTTCGTCCCCTTCTTCCTCTTCTTCCTTCTCTTCCCCTTCCTCCTTCTCTTCCTCTTCCCTCTTCCTCTTCCTCCCCCTCTTCCTCTTCCTCTCCCTCTCCCTCTCCCTCTCCCTCCCCGTCTTCCTTTTCCTCCTCCCCTTCCTCTCCCTCTCCTCTCTTCTGGATCAACAGCAGCAGACTGAATTTCCGCTACTTATTTTCTTTTTCCCTTCCGTTTCCGTCTGCCTTCCGTCCTCCAGAACAAACTTGAGTTCATTTGTCCACAGTTGTGAACATCTCGGGAACCTTTCCTAATCTCACCACTCTCCTCTTCGTTCGAGGCTTCTGGTCTCTCTCATCGATTTCGGGAGATTACAAACATCATCTCCTCTCCCTCTCCCAATATCTCCTATTCTCCCTGGGAGTTCACATACACATACACATACCATCTCCTCCTCCTCCTCCTCCACCATCTCCTCCTCCTCCATCTCCTCCTCCTCCTCCTCCATCTCCTCCTCCTCCTCCTCCATCTCCTCCTCCTCCTCCTCCATCTCCTCCTCCTCCTCCTCCATCTCCTCCTCCTCCTCCTCCATCTCCTCCTCCTCCTCCTCCATCTCCTCCTCCTCCTCCTCCATCTCCTCCTCCTCCTCCTCCATCACCTCCTCCTCTCCTCCATCACCTCCTCCTCCTCCATCTCCTCCTCCTCCTCCTCCATCTCCTCCTCCTCCATTTCCCCCTCCTCCTCCTCCTCCTCCGTCTTCCTCCTCCTCCTCCATCTCCTCCTCCATCTCCTCCTCCATCTCCTCCTCCTTCTCCTCCTCCTCCTCCTCCTCCTCCTCCATCTCCTCCTCCTCCTCCTCCATCTCCTCCTCCTCCTCCTCCTCCATCTCCTCCTCCTCCTCCATCTCCTCCTCCTCCATCTCCTCCTCCTCCTCCTCCATCTCCTCCTCCTCCTCCTCCTCCATCTCCTCCTCCTCCTCCTCCATCTCCTCCTCCTCCTCCATCTCCTCCTCCTCCTCCATCTCCTCCTCCTCCATCTCCTCCTCCTCCTCCTCCTCCTCCTCCATCTCCTCCTCCTCCTCCTCCTCCTCCTCCATCTCCTCCTCCATCTCCTCCTCCTCCTCCTCCTCCATCTCCTCCTCCATCTCCTCCTCCTCCATCTCCTCCTCCTCCTCCATCTCCTC
>NC_134792.1:55443539-55453539 GCF_046742065.1 Oratosquilla oratoria | reverse complement strand
CCTCCTCCAACATCTCTCCCTCTTCCACTTAAACCTTCTTTACCTATAGTTACTCCATCTCCTCACCTCTCTACATTTTCCCTCTCCATTTTCTCTTACCTTACTATTTACCTCCGCTATTTCCTCTTCATCTTCCTATTCCTTATTCCCTCCTACTTCTCCTCCACTCTCCCTCCTTCTAATCCTCGTCTCCTCTTCCTACCTCTTTTTTTCTCTCTTTCCTCCACCTTCCTCCACCTTCACTGTCTCCTCCACCATTCTCTCCTCACCTTTCCCCCCCCTCCTCCTCCTCCTCCTCCTCACGCCCAATTTGTCTCTTATTCCCTATTGTCCACAGCCAAATCCTTTTATTATTTATGTATTTATATATTTATATATTTACCTGTTCATCTTTTTACCTATTCGTCTGTATCCATTTATACATTTATCTATTTATAC
This sequence comes from Oratosquilla oratoria, assembly GCF_046742065.1. Taxonomy (NCBI): domain Eukaryota; kingdom Metazoa; phylum Arthropoda; class Malacostraca; order Stomatopoda; family Squillidae; genus Oratosquilla; species Oratosquilla oratoria. Next base: position 55,453,101 of record NC_134792.1, on the reverse strand, counting down.
ATTTTATTTGTTCTTTTTTTATTATTTTCCTAAGAATGTTGGTCACTTAATTCAAAGTATCCCTCCGTTCTTCTACGATCCTTCAGTCTCTTGTAAACCACATCTATCATATATTCGACGCGATATTGTCCTCAAGAACAAAGTCTCTGCCTATCAGTGGAAGTATACACAATAAGTCTACACTTCCTTCCCCATTTCCCTTTCTTAAGTGACTATTTTCACAGGACGGTGATTGTAGCACATGTTATTTCCATAATACACATGTTTTGCTGGCAGTAAGAAAAAGGTCAGCTGGTCTCGTGGCTTCTGTTATGTTAAAGTTATGTTAGGTGGATTTTTTAAAAGACGCAGTAAATCAACCTTCACTGTAGATTGTTTCCTAAATAGATACTGTATAGGAAGCATTCCTGAATCGTCGTATCACGTAAGTGATTTTACTTCAGACCATCGTATCGCGTAAGTGATTTTACTTCAGACCATCGTATCGCTTAAGTGATTTTACTCCAGACCATCGTATCGCGTAAGTGATTTTACTTCAGACCATCGTATCACGTAAGTGATTTTACTTCAGACCATCGTATCGCGTAAGTGATTTTACTTCAGACCATCGTATCGCTTAAGTGATTTTACTCCAGAGGAAAGTATGGTGATGTTAATATCATGAAAATGGCCTTGGAAATTTTATCACCAAAGAAAATAACATCATCATCCTTCCTCAGTGCTTGTCCGGGTCAACGAGACGTGTCATATGTTTATGACTTAAGAAAGAATAAGTCAGCATAAGTCTGAAGAACGTATCAAAACATGTTGACAGATGACCATATGGGCAATGAATCACAAGTACACTGGTGGCCACGGCTGCAAGCTCTGTACTCGAGTGGATGAGCGGATAATACCTCAATGGACAAAACCCCAATTAATAGGTTGGGTTGGGTTGGGTTGGGTTGGGTTGGGTTGCGTTGCGTTGCGTTGCGTTGCGTTGCGTTGCGTTGGGTTGGGTTGGGTTGGGTTGGGTTGGGTTGGGTTGGGTTAGGTTACTTCTTCCCCCCAATTTTCCTATTGGGGTTTTGTCTGCTATGCAGATTGGGATTTTGTCCTTTGGGGTTTTCTCATCGTCTCCACTCGAGTGTGTCTTTGGCCAAATATTATAAGACGAAGAACAAATTGACCACTAAGTGGTCGAGCAGAACCCGTGTCCTATTTTCATTAGATTTTGTCGAAGTTTACAAACGAGGAAGAAATTAGACGAGAAAACGAAAGCCAAGCTGCAGGTCTGTAAAGGAGAGAGGCGAGGCTTTAGCACTATCACTACACAAACTAATTATATGAAAGGACAAATGACTTAACAGTAATCAGCTCTCCGATTACACGTTTGTACATATGGATCTGATCACGTTCCTAACAAAAGGCGAATAGGAAGATTTCGGTAGTTCTAGTCTAGTTACTTTATCAGATTTATGCCGATTTATTATACGATTCTTGCAAATGGACTAAGTAACGTTTACATGAAAACCAACAGAAAGAACTACCAGGGTGCTGTAAAGGTTTCTAAAGAACTTTTACGTGGAAAGGTACTGCTGTAATCCAACCATATATACGTGCACAAAAAGTTCGAGAACGAAGGAAAAGAGGGTATACAATTTCACCCAAGTTATTTATAGTCTACCTCAAAAGGACGTCAAGAGAGCCCAGTTGGAAAAGGAAATGTTTAAACATTAATGGAAAATACCTTATTTACTTGAAATTCGTGGATGCCATTGCTGTCATCCAAGATATGCTTAACGACTACGACAAGAAACGTCTTGAAGTAGGCTTGAAGTTGAAAAGAATATAACCAAAATCATATTCAACTCTAAAGTCCAAATTTAAGCAATTGTAACTGACGGTGAGAGTTGTGAAGAAATTGAAGACCATAATCAACTAGACCAAATACCCAAATTTGTTGATTGTCATGTAAATTAATTAAAAAACGTATATAGACTGGAATATTTCTAATGAATATAGAAACCTTATTTAAATATTCATAACTGTGTTCATGAACAAAGTTTACAATCGACGTAGAATCCCAGCTATTATCTACGAACTTAAACAATTTTAAACTTACAAGAGCAACGAGAACTTAGCTACATCATTTAAATCTTCATAAACGTGTGCATGAAACAAAGTTTACAATCGACATAGAATCCCAGCTTTTATCTACGAACTTGAACAATTTTAAAATTACAAGAGCAATGAGGATTAAGCTAGGGAATACACACTGAGCAATGAAAACGGCGCTGAGAAGAAGAGAGCGGATGCGGGAGTTAGAAGGGAGGACGGCGTTACTGAATGGACGCCACGAGGTGATAAGCGTGGACGGGGGAGACCAGACAGAAGGTAAAGAGACGAGATAGAGAAGTTTACAGGAGTGACGCAGCAATGGCTGGCACAGTCATCTAACTAATGGAGGAAGTTGACATTGATGTTCATCTTTAATTCATCTCTTCACATGACCAAAAGTGACCGAATTCGACAGCCAGAATAACGTTTATAAAGGGCGAGCTCTTTCCTTACATCTTCGGTCATTTTTCATTTCTTTAGAGCAATGTAACCTAAACATCATTGTCGATATCAGTTTTATGCCGTCTCTTGTTCGCATATACTTTTGCCCCTGCTTCTCTTCATCGTCACGAGACCTCTTCCTCTTCCTCCTCCTCCTCCTCGCCCTCCTCCTCCTCCTCGCCCTCCTCCTCCTCCTCCTCGACCTCCTCCTCCTCCTCGACCTCCTCCTCCTCCTCGACCTCCTCCTCCTCCTCGACCTCCTCCTCCTCGACCTCCTCCTCCTCGACCTCCTCCTCCTCGACCTCCTCCTCCTCGACCTCCTCCTCCTCGACCTCCTCCTCCTCGACCTCCTCCTCCTCGACCTCCTCCTCCTCGACCTCCTCCTCCTCGACCTCCTCCACCTCCTCGATCTCCTCCTCGACCTCTTCTTCCTCCTCGACCTCTTCCTCCTACTCGATCTCCTCCTCCTCCTACTCGACCTCCTCCTCCTCCTCCTCCTATTCCTCGACCTCCTCCTACCCCTCCTCGACCTCCTCCTACCCCTCCTCGACCTCCTCCTACCCCTCCTCGACCTTCCCCTCCTCCTCGACCTCTTCCTCCTCCTCGATCTCCTCCACCACCTCCTCCTCCTCCTACTCGACCTCTTCCTCCTCCTCCTAATCGACCTCCTCCTACCCCTCCTCGACCTTGTTCTCCTCCTCCTCCTCGACCTCCTCCTCCTCCTACTCGCCCTCCTCTGCCTCTTCCTAATTATCCTTATTCTTTCCTTATTCTTCTTTCTCCTACTACTATCCATCCTCACCTTAATTTCAATTTTACTCTTCCTCCGTCACTTACGTCTATTTCCATCGATTCTTTCGATTCATATTTGTCTTTATCACTTTCTTCTCCTTTTCCTATCTAAGCTCTCATTCCTCTTCTTCCTCTTCTTCGTATTCCTATCTCCTTCTCCCTCTTCTTCCTTCTCTTCACCACATCACCCCTCCCCCCCATTCTATTCTTTCCATCGTCAAGTCTTTGCCTTTTTCTTTCCTTTCCGATTCTGCCTCTACGACTTTCTTTCCTCAAATTATTTTCGTTCGTTGCGTTCGTCTCCTCCTCTGCTCCACACTCCTCTCTTTATTCATATTTTTCTCCCGTTTTCTAATTTCTCTTTTCTCGTTCATTTTACTTACTCGCTTTCTTTCATTTTCTTTCTTTTTTTCATTTCTCTCCCTACATCTTTACCTCTTCTTCCTCTTCCTCTTCCTTCCCTTCCTGCCTCCTCCTCTTCTCCTCCTCCCTCCTCATCATCAAAACTCTCCCCTCAGACCTCTCCCTCAGCTATTTCATAATCTATTCACAACGCAAACTCATTCCCCTTTTGCCTTCTCTTCCTCCCGTCCCCTCCCTTCCCTTCCCCTCTCTCTTTCTCTCACTCACTCTCCCTCTCTCCCTCCACCTCTCTTCAAGGTTCATCAACACAATGGCCCCTTCCTTTCTCTTGGATCATTTCCTTCTTCCTTTCTTTTGTCGGTTCATTCTTCGTGTCTTCATTCGTTCTGAGTTGATTAAGTTGTGCTCCTGTTTCCTGCCATCAGGCGTTTGTATAGTGGATCTATAACACTGTTTGCTTTCATCTTGATTGTCTTTTCTTCTGTATATACTTATGTGAGCACGAACACAGACTCTGTGTGTGTGTGTGTGTGTGTGTGTGTGTGTGTGTGTGTGTGTGTGTGTGTGTGTGTGTGTGTGTGTGTGTGTGTGTGTGTTTGTTTCACTAAGATCTTGGATCACGTGTTGGACTCGTGATCAACGGCTATTTCCCTCCCGGAAGAGAGCTCAGAGCTCATATATGACCGATCTATGGGTAATGACGTGACCTTACATGCATACACACACCCAACTCCCCTCCCACGAGAGTTGGAGTAACGACTCGCAGCGCAACGATACTATAATTATTTTAGCCCTGGGCTGTGTGTGTGTGTGTGTGTGTGTGTGTGTGTGTGTGTGTGTGTGTGTGTGTGTGTGTGTGTGTGTGTGTGTGTGTGTGTGTGTGTTGGCTCGCGCGCGCTGAACAATCTTTACAGATTTTTTTTTTTTTCAAACAGATGTCATTTGATCCAAAACATATTTCAACATTAAAAACATCCTTAACCGTCACTACACCTGATACACAAGAGTTTACAAAAGATTAATGAAGCTATGTTGTGTGACACTTCACCTATTTCTCCAGTCATTACTAAGGCAATAAGTTTTAAATGAAAAACGATCTCTGGTACCTAGCATATGCTTCCCTTGTTTATGCTGAACACTTCCCCTAGGACATATGAATGAAGGAGACTGCAAGAGACCATATAGCCTACACTAGGCAGTTCCATGACCTACACTAGGCAGTTCCATGACCTACGCTAGGCGGTTCCATCATCTGCTTAGGCTGTGGAGGAATGTAATTTAGCAAGAAAGAAAATGTTAGAGTTTTAGTGTATTAAAGTTAACGATGCGTGTATATACGAGTGTATATCCTTGGAAACGTCTCCTACTTGACGAGTTGTTATAGTGGGTAGCTCGGTTGCGTTAAAGTAATGTTCGAGTAGTTAAATATATTTTTTATTATTATTTCTATTTCATTTGTTTATTTTTACATTCATGAGGGGACGGAGAGGGGGCGGTCGCCGAATTAATGAAGCGGCCTTGCTGTGGATGTACTGTGCTTTGCGACACTGCTTCTGACCTAGGGCAGTGTACAAGATGCAGGGATGACCCGTCATCCAGGAGGTGCCAAGATAAGAGGGAGGGAAGAGGGTGGAGGGGAGTGGAGTATGTAGGGGATGGAATGGGTGGGAGTGGTTTTTGTACCTTTTTCTTTTGGCTACCTCCCTTGTAAGGAGGAAAAAAGCCTTCGGTATATGTATGTACATTCGTGTCTCCTGTAAATGTATAGAATCTGCAGCCTAAGTATAGGTATTGTATCCTCTTGCTTCACTGGTTGCCCAAACGATATATTTCCCCGTTTGTATATATGTATACATATCTATAAAAGAAATGTTAGGCTTATTAAAGCAATCATTCTTTCTTCCTCATTATATTTCAAGTTAAAACGACTTATCGCAGAAAAGTTACGTTTTGTTTAGTACGATTATCGCTTTACGATGATCGCTCATGTCTCAATGATGATCGTCAAACAATTGTCTAGAGCACTTGTTCTTTGTTTTCGAATGGGGCTGTTTTGCTCCGAATTACAAAACACGAGGCTGATATTCTTAACCGAACCTACAACAAACGCGCTTACCCATTTGTGATGCCAGGTAGTAGGATGCGCGTCACCCACCATTGCGCTGTGGTAGGCTAATTATTTCACCGAGTAAAACATACTTGTAGATAAGAAAATAGATCATTACGTCAATCCAGGCCGAAAAAATCTCTTAAATTCACCAAAGAATTTGTCAATAAACATCAGACTCAAACCAAGCGTTCTGTCAGCCATTGTACATCTATATAAAGAACCTCTTCACTGTCACCTTCAAACCAGACCATTAATACAACGTCTACACATCACAAAAAAAAAATCCAAAGAGTTAGAATAATGGATGTTTCCTTTTGATTTTTAACAGTAAGCTTTACATATCATCCAAACGTTCCAAAAGTATTGTAGTTTGTAGTTTACCAGAATCTCTACCTTTTTGGACAATTTCTATTCATGAAGTACCTCGCTTAAATATAGAATGCCCAAGTACATTCGTGAACTAAAGATTCTATACATGCTTTTGTTATATGGAGTCTCTTTGATAATGCGTGAAATGAAAACAAACAAAAAATCTTCCAACGTATACATAAATGTCTATCATGAAATTCATCTACGAGTTAAGCAACAATTAAAATAAAAGAAAGACAACAAATCCTTCATCGGTTTGCAAATTGATACATCACAAATCCACCGACAAGTTTGCAGTAAGCCCAACACATGCCAATGTAATCCCCATACATACTCCACGCGACCACAAATGTCCTGATAACAAATCTTCCACGCAGAATTAAAGACGCGTAAAACATGTACTAGTCAGCAAGGATTTCCTCGACAAACCAGGAAGCCAGAAGTTTCATCATCGACACAGCGCATCAAAACAACAACGAAAAAGCTGTCAAGGATTTTCCCCAAAACTTCTAAAGAAATCAGACAAGCGTGTCCTGTGAGCAGCAGTTCTGAGCAACGTCACTGAATCAGCCACTAGTCTAAGTCTACAAATGTAATAAAAAAAAAAAACAAGAACGATTAAAAGTCATTACGAAGAACAATTTAGCCCAAGAACCCAATCTTCTCAGACTAAAATCATCTACAAATTCGCGTCTTCTATATGGGCGAATTAGAGTTGAAGTCGAAATTTACTTTCTTCCAAATATGTTTGGTATTGTTGAAGACATCGACTTTACGCCGTCGCCGTCTACGACACGACGTCGTACTCTCAAATAACCATGGATGTCTATGGACGCTTTCACACGTGGCCGTGACGTGTGCAAGTTTCCGTAAACACCATGGTTATTTCAGTGTACGACGTCGTGCCGTGGACGGCGCACGACGAAAGGTCGATACGTGTGAAATGATTCTTACGACATCCCTTTGGTACAGAGATGCCTCTCGCTAATAACATTCTGGATAACGCCAGACTGCTAAATTCAACTGAAGGGAGGATTTTGAATTGGGGGGTTACAGCAACCCCTTCCCCTCCTCCTCCCCCTCCCCTTCCCCTCACCTTCAGAATGTGATGCAATTGTTAACAGATTAATTATCCACCGTTTTGAAATGCAACCCTGGGCGCGTTCCTCGGTGCATTCCTATGTGCGTTCCTCGGTGCTTCCTAGGTGCGTTCCTCGATGTCCTGACTGGTATGACTTAGCTCAGGACCCAGGAACGCATCTAGGAACGCACCTAGAAACGCGCCCAGCTCTGAAGAGCTTCTGTTCAAGTCTGGAGAAAGGATAAGAACCCATGAGTTTTCTTAAAGCACGTTTACTCAGCACGATCATCGCTCAACGATGATCGTTCATGGCTCAGTGATGATCGTCAAACGATTTTCTAGGGCATTGATTCTTTGTTTTGGAATAGGACTGTCTTGCTTCGAGCTGCAAAGTACGAGGCCGATCATTCTAACCAACCCAACAACCAACGCGCTTACCCAAAATGGGATGCCAGGTAGTAGGATGCTCGTCATCCGCCATTGGCTGCGGTAGTAGCAGCATGATAATACCACTGAGCAAAACGTACATTCACAAGACTTGTTCTGTCTGCCGCCAGACGATTTTATTCAAAACTTAATTTTTAAACATTTACTAGAAAGATCGCTACATGTGATGCTGGTCACAATACCATATTAGAAAGACCAACATCAAAACAGTGAACAATTGTATTCTGTGTTTATGGTATTTTCGGTGTTTACACAAGTCTTAAATTACCGTGACATATTACATTCACGTAACATTGTATCTACATGGGTTGATAATGTAATGGATATCACCATATCGTTTCTGTGTCGCGCATAGAAAACGGGAGCTGAAGAGTGGTAGGAAATACAATGTAAAGTTTCCCACACCAAACCTCAAATATTCTATAGAAAAAAAAATATTATAGTAGTCCCCTTGGGGTGAAGGTGAAACTGATGATGGGGACATGATCCTCTACAACGTCCTTTCCACGACGTATATCCATACAGGTTCCTACTGTTACTTGTCGGGAATACACCCTCTGAATCGTACACTGGAGACAGAAGTTCATAAGTTCAACGTTTCATCCTGGAGAGTCCATTCAAATGGTTCCAGGACTACTGGGGACCTTCCTGGGGCTCCTGGTCGAATTCTTCAAGCACTCACTGCCTTGGTGTAACGTGACACTTGGATGTTCCGAGCGGTGACACCTGATTATGTGTGAGGTGTCACATCACTCATGTGATATGTACAGAGTCAAGTGATGCTATGTGATCACCTTTGAGGTCAGAGGGATTTGGGTGATGTGTTGAGGGAAGAGACTGCGACCACATAACAACTTGTTCATACATTCGAGAATGTCGGGAGGGAGGGAGGGAAGAGGGTAGGAAGAGACGAGGAGATGGAGGTAGAGAAGGAGAGGAGAGAAGAAAGGAGGAAAAAAGGGACGGAAAGAGGACAGGAGGGTAGGATGGAGGGAGGGAAGGAGGACTGGGAGGGAGGGATGAAGGAAAGGAAGGAGGAAAGGAGGAAGGAAGGGAAAGAGGAAAGGAGGAAAGGAGAGTGGGAGGGAGGAAGGACAGAAAAGTAGGAGGGAAGGAAGAAGAGAAGGGAAGAAAGAAGTTAGGAGGAAGGAGGAGAGGAAGGAGGATAGGAGGGAGGGAAGGGCCACAAGAGGGAGGGTGGGAGGGAAGGAGGACAGGAGGGTGGGAGAGGTGGAAGAGAAGGACAGGAAGAAGGGAAGAAGGAAGAGGAGGAGGACAAAAGGGAGGGGAGAAGGATAGGAGGGAGGGGGATAGGGGTGGGTAGTAGGAATAGGAGGAGGGAGAGAGGAGAGAGGAACAAGAGGATAAATTGGATGTGTGTGTGTGTGTGACGAGAAGAAAGCAGAGAAAGTGAAGAAGAAATTAAGGAAAGAAGAAAGGATAGGGAGGAGAAGGAGTGTGGGAGTAAGGAGGGGGGGAAGGAAGGATTTGGGAGTGATGCAGACTGTCCTAGGATGTCGAAGAGGGAGGGAGGGAGGGTGGGGAGAGGGAGGGAGGGAGGGGATAGATGGTGAAAGGAAGGGGGAGGGTTGGAGGTGTAAGGGTGAGGAATGAAGACGAGGAGGAGCAGGTGGAGGACAAGGAGGAGGACAAGGAGGAGGAGGAGGAGGAGGAGGAGGAGGAGGTGGAGGACAAGTAGGAAGAGAACAGGAGGAAGAGGAGGAGGAGTAGGTGAAGGACAAGGAGGAAGTGGAGGAGGAGGAGGAGGAGGAGGAGGAGGAGGAGGAGGAGGAGGAGGAGGAGGAGGAGGAAGGGGAAGAACAGAAGACTGAGCAGGAGTGAAGCAAAAGGAGAAAGGT
>NC_134792.1:55436039-55441039 GCF_046742065.1 Oratosquilla oratoria | reverse complement strand
TCGAAGAAATAAATTTCCCACTCGCCCTCTCCCCCACTCTCCCCCTCTCCCTCCCCCTCTCCCCCTCTTTCTTTTCCTTCGTATGAACCCTATTCAGACGTAATTCTCCCTCCCTCTCCACCTCCCTCTTTCAAGCCCCTAGCAAGGCCAGTTTTCGGGTCTGCGTCCCCGTGATCCCTCGACACTAACCACTCTATCAGCAAGCATTGTGTATGTGCATGTGTAAGTGTGTGTGTATGTATGTGTGTGCGTATGTATGTGGGTGCAAGTGTATACGTGTGTGCAAGTGTATGTATGTGTATGCATGAGTATGCATATGTGTATGCGCGCGCGCGCGTGTGTACTCACCTTGGTCTTTGGATCACGTGTTGGACTCGTGATCGACAGCTATTTCCCTCCCGGAAGAGAGCTCAGAGCTCGTATGACCGATCTATGGGTAATGCTATGACCTATCACACACACACACACCCAACTCCCCGCCCACGAGAGTCAGAGTAACGACCCGAGGCACAGTGATACCGAAATAATTTCGGCCCTGGGCAGGATTCGAACTGGGTACTGGGAGAACTTCTACTTCCCAGTTCAGCGCTCTACCAACTGTGCCACCGAGTTGGTGTGCGTGTGCGCGCGCGTGCGTGTGTTTGTGTGTGTGTGTGTGTGTGTGTGTGTGTGTGTGTGTGTGTGTGTGTGTGTGTGTGTGTGTGTGTGTGTGTGTGTGTGTGTGTGTGTGTGTGTGTGTGTGTGTGTGTATGCGTGTGTGTGTGTGTGTGTGTGTATGCGTGTGTGCGCGCGCGCGCGCGTGTGTGTACGCGCGCGCGAGATTACAAATAAGCATGCGCGTGCGCGCGCGTGAGTACGAGTACGTGTGAGCATAATACATGCCAATCCACACTAAGGTATCCGTATATTTCATGCACCGGTCCGTGGCGATCCCGAGTCTAATAATAACCAGAATGAGGCATCGCAACCCTCAGATGGCAAACAGGAGGAGCACTCTACGCCCACGTAGCTGAGGACAGAGTTCGAACCCTCACGCCCACTCAGACCCGTTACAGATGGCGATTAGAGGACCCTTAGACAGTTAGGATATAAGCGACATATATTTACCATACCTACGAATTTATGACTGTAGGTATGTGTGTATATACGTGTTGGTGTAGGTATGTAGGTCATTACCGACAGTACAGGTATATGTACAGGTATTTTTTCTATTGTAGGTATTAGATACAATCAAGACATAGGCGTCATAATGTTTACAATATCTCTATTACGAGCATGTTCTTATGGACAATATACGCGTTGTTATTGTTGTATATGACAATAGTATCTTTATTAGTATCAAACTCGTGTGGTCAATATCAATGACAATATTTTGATACTGACAATCAATATAGATTGTATGGGAGTTACTTAAACGCTTTGACACTAAGCTTGGGATGATTCTTGGCTTTTTTAACTGCCATTGGTGGTGGTACACTAGGCTAGTATGCTAATGAACTTTGCTACTTCGTTTGAATAGAAACATCTTCGGTTACAATATTCTAGACTTCCGTAAAAACATCTCAACAATGTGTCTCTAACATTCGTTTTCTAGGTTTAAATTCTTAGTTCGTCAATCAGCTTCTCACTATATGACTAGAGTAATCTGACATTTCGAAATTTGAAAAGCAAAAAATCGTAGCCCAAGTTGTTTCTACTCAAACGAAGTAGCATAAGCAAGTAGCATAAGCAAGTAGCATAAGCAAGTAGCATAAGCAAGTAGCATAAGCAAGTAGCATAAGCAAGTAGCATAAGCAAGTAGCATAAGCAAGTAGCATAAGCAAGTAGCATAAGCAAGTAGCATAAGCAAGTAGCATGCTAGCGAGAAATTCCTAATGTGCAGACACCTTAATTATCCCATTTCATCCATTCGTACCCCCATTTCCTTCTCTGCCTCCCCCAACTCTCTCCACATCCCTTCACGCTTGTTTAACCTTTTTCTTCCATCTTTCCTCTCTCGCTACCTCTTCTTGTTCCTTTGCCTCTCTACTTCTTTGTCCTCTCTAAACACTTGTCTTTGTTGTCCTCTTTCCCTCCAGTGTTTCCTATTGTGGTTCTCCCCCCCCCCCACTTACGCCCTCACGCACCAATTTTGCCTCATCCTCTTCCGGAAATATCCTCCCGTCTGCTGCTGTTCTCGATTATTTTCCCTCTCTTTTCACCTACTTCGAATAAGGCACGAGATCGACTTCGGTGGTAGCGATTACGGTGATCGTAGGCGCACGGGAAACGAGAAGCAGGTGTTCCACAGAGGACACTCGCATACACGAGGCGTCTTTGGCACCTCGCCTTACGCACCACCTCAGAACACCTGTGTTTCTCGTTGACCCCAAACACGTTCAGCCATCGAAGTCGTAACAGGGGAGAACGAGAGGAACTTATGGTTCGATTCTTTAATTCGCCGAAGTCTACGAAGAACATCATAGCCCAGTTCTTTCTCAAGAACGCCCTAAAAAAGAACTGTTTCTCTGTTACGGTGTTTATACATTGATCTATGGTGAGAACGAGAGGAACTTATGGTTCGATTCTTTAACTCCCCGAAGTCTACGAAGACCACTATAGCCCAGTTCTTTCTCAAGAACGCCCTAAAAAAGAACTGTTTCTCTGTTACGGTGTTTATACATTGATCTATGGTGAGAACGAGAGGAACTTACGGTTCGATTCTTTAATTCGTCGAAGTCTACGAAGACCACTATAGCCCAGTTCTTTCTCGAGAACGCCTTGAAAAAGAACTGTTTCTCTATTACGGTGTTTATACATTGATCTATGGGGAGAACGAGAGGAACTTATGGTTCGATTCTTTAACTCGTCGAAGTCTACGAAGAACATCATCATAGCCAAGTTCTATCTCAAGAACGCCATAAAAAAGAAATGTTTCTTTGTTACGGTGTTTATACATTGATCTATGGGGAGAACGAGAGGAACTTACGGTTCGATTCTTTAATTCGTCGAAGTCTACGAAGACCACCATAGCCCAGTTCTTTCTCGAGAACGCCATGAAAAAGAAATGTTTCTCTGTTACGATGTTTATACATTGATCTATGGTGAGAACGAGAGGAACTTACGGTTCGATTCTTTAACTCGTCGAAGTCTACGAAGAACGTCATAGCCCAGTTCTTTCTCGAGAACGCCTTGAAAAAGAACTGTTTCTCTATTACGGTGTTTATACATTGATCTATGGGGAGAACGAGAGGAACTTACGGTTCGATTCTTTAACTCGTCGAAGTCTACGAAGACCACTATATCCCAGTTCTTTCTCGAGAACGTCATGAAAAAGAACCGTTTCTCTGTTACGGTGTTTATACATTGATCTATGGGGAGAACGAGAGGAACTTACGGTTCGATTCTTTAACTCGTCGAAGTCTACGAAGAGCATCATCATAGCCAAGTTCTTTCTCGAGAACGCCATGAAAGAGATATTTCTCTGTTACGGTGTTCGAGACTTGACTCAAGTCCTGGATGTAAAGGATATTCTCCCGGCTAGAAATAATAAGGGCAACGAGATTCACCCACGCGCCAACGGAATGGCCCGGACTTTGACGTCACAAAAGAGGACAGAGAAAAAGTTGAAGATCTTCACTCTGTAAACGCGGACTCCCTCCGACTCCTTTTCTTATCCTTTCCTAAATGGCTACTCCACTTAACTCCCATACTATCTGTACTCCCTTTAGGATTCTATTCCTCTGTTAGTTCTCATTTAGTTATGGGTTTATCTTTTTTTTTTTTTTTACATTTTTACAACCTAAGGTCTTGTTTAGAGGAACCTAATTTGTAAGACTTGTAGTTGTAACGGAAGCAAACAGACACAAGAGAGAGAGAGAGAGAGAGAGAGAGAGAGAGAGAGAGAGAGAGAGAGAGAGAGAGAGAAAGAGAAAGAGAGAAAGAGAAAGAGAGAAAGAGAGAAAGAGAGAAAGAGAGAGAGAAAGAGAAAGAGAGAGAAAGACAAAGAGAGAAAGAGAAAAAGAGAAAGAGATAGAAAGAGAAAGAAAAAAAAAGAGAAAGAGAATTACGACTGAATAGGGTTTGAACGAAGGAAAACCAGAGGAGGCGGATAAGTCGAAGAAAAATTCTTTGGAGGTCGAGAGGTTGAGTGATGGATGAAAGGAAAATTGGCGAGATAAGAAAATATCGAAAGAAATCTCAGAGGACAAGTTAACGGAGCTAATACAAAAGGTAGAAAAGAAAAAGAAAAGGACGAATAAAAATATAAGAACAATTCTAAACTAATAAGGAGAGATTGAAGGCAATGAGGATAAAGATTAGGTTAGATAAAATAAAGATTCACTATTTCTGTGAAATGGTGAGGATCTGGAACTCTCTTCCTCCCTGATATCTCTAAATAAGAGAGTAGAGAGAATTTCACGATACCAATATTTGACAGCCAATTCATCTGGTTTTTCCATTTTTATCTATTAGGATTTTTATACGGACATAAAAAAAAAGATTAATTATATGAATGTATTTAACAGATATTCTCCGACGAAGATTTTTTTTTCCGCTATCGTCCATGCCAACCGATAGTATTAAAAAAAATAAGACAAAAATAAATAAATAAATAAATAAATAAATAAATAAACGAAAACCGACGGTAGGCTTAATAGACAGTATCACCTCTGTCTCAACAAACCAAAGTTTCCAAATCATCACCATCCTGTCATTTCATCATTATTACTATCATTGTTCTTTGATAACCAAAGTTAGCTCTCCACAACTTTCCACAGAAAACTGGACTATCAACTAAACTACTTACGAAGCATCCAGAAACAGAGGGGCATCCATTCATTCCAACTAGTTTCGCAAGGATTGTGAAAAGCGAAAGCCTCCTTTATATATATCAGTCCTTAACTCGAAACTAGTCAAAGTGGCGCGGATGCCTCTCTGTTTCTGGCCGCCTCATCTACCTTTAATTAATGAAACCAACTTACGAAGTACAAGATAATGCGTAACAGCGGAACGAGGCT
>NC_134792.1:55431039-55433539 GCF_046742065.1 Oratosquilla oratoria | reverse complement strand
CTCTCGCGGACCCCCGAACTTCGCGTCGCTGAAAGCACCACCAAACCTCTGACGGGGCGGCCCCTTGGTCTATGCCGGGGCCATGGGTAACCACAAACACTCATAACACGTTTAAGTCGGACGTTGTGTCCACAGACCCCGCGTGCCGTCCCCTGGGTGCTTACAACCCCCAGACAACACGCTTACCTGACCACCCAGACTTCCCCCGTCCGCCCCGACCCAGCAACCAGCCTCGTTTGTCGATCCTAAGTGTATGCTAAGGTAGAGTTCACTGTACCGGGGTTGGCCTGGCTAGTGGGGTTACTGTATCGGGGTCGCAGCTAAGGAGGGTGAAGAGGCATTGGAGGGTCAGGGAGGGAGGGTGAGGTGGCCAGGAGGAAAATAGGGAGGAGGAGGAGGAGAAGGAAGAGGAGGATTAGGGTCGTGAGAGAAGGAGGGTTAAAAAAAGGAGGAAGGAGTGAAGGAAAGACAGAATGGAGGAACAACGAAAACTGGTAAATGAGGAAGAGAGGTAGGAAGAGAGAGGACGTAAAGATGGAGGAGGAGGAGGAGGAGGAGGGAAAGAGGGGGTGGCTTTTGTGAGGAGTATACACGAGTATCTGTGGAGGTGACTGGGAGGAGTAAGAGAAGGAGGAGGAGGAGGAGGGGGATGAGGAGGAAGAGGAGGAGGAAGAGGTGGACGAGGAGGAGGAAGAGATGGACAAGGAGGAGGAGGAAGAGGTGGACGAGGAGGAGGAGGAAGAGGTGGAGGAAGAGGTGGAGGAAGAGGTGGAGGAAGAGGAAGTGAAGGAGAAAGAAAAGAAGGGAGAGGAGGAGGAGGTGAAGGACAAAGAAAAGGAGCAAGAAGAAAAGGAGCAAGAAGAAGAGGAGGAAGAATAGGAGAAAGAGGAGGAAGAATAGGAGAAAGAGGAGGAAGAAGAGGAGGAGAAAGAGGAGGAAGAAGAGGAAGAGGAGAGGGAGGGATCGGCGAAGGAGGAGGAGGAAGGTTAGGGGGACGTGGAGGAGGGGCAAGATAAGGAAAAGGGGAAGAGGGGAAGAGGAAGAGGAGGGAGGAGGGGAGAAGAAGGAAAAGGAGGCGGGTTTTACGAGGAGGTAGCGTTAGGAAGGAGGATGATATATGGATATCAGCGGTGGTGTCTGGGAGGTGGCCACGTAGCTATTGGGAGGAGGAGGAGGAGGAGGAGGAGGAGGAGGAGGGGGAGGAGGGGGAGGAGGGGGAGGAGGAGGAGGGAGAGGAGGAGGAGGAGAAATATGACGAGAAGGGTGAAGAGATTAAAAAAGGAGAAACAATAGGAAAAGGAGGAAAAAATTAGAGACGAGAAGGAAAACAAGAAAAAATTAGGAAGAAGGTGATTAAAAGAACGTGGGTGAGTACAAGGAATGGGAGGAATTAAAGGAAGAAGGACAGAAGAAACAAGGAGAGGAGGAAGAGGAACAAGTAGAGAAGAAGGAAGAGGAGGAGAAGACAGAGGAGGAAGCGGAGAGGAGAAGGAGGAGGCGAACGATTAAGAGGAGATGGAGGAGAAAAGAAAAAGGAATTATGGAGTTTGAGAAGCTGATATGGGACTACAGGAGTTCAGAGCGTCTATGGCAATGTCAGGAGACGACTGGAGAGCTTCTGAACGTGGAGTGTCCCCTTGCGTGGGTTGGCAGTCTGTGTCTAGAGGTGTCTGCTAAACTGTCGCGAAGTGTCTATTCACATGTCTGGAAATGTCAGCAAAGACGCCGATGCGTGTCCTTGGCGTTGGAGAACTGTGGAGATGATTGTGAGGCAGCGCCTAACTGGAAAGGAGTCTTGGAGTGGACTGTCTTTATCTGGAAAGACTTCTTAAAGATTCTGTTTTTTTTTTTTTTTTTTTTTACTAGAGGCTTTTGTTATGGTAGTCATGCTGCTGTCATTCAGTCGAGTTTACTTAGTCCTTTCGTTTTCCATTTGTTTTCTCTTTCACGTTTTGCAAGCATTATCTCGATCTATACGTCTTAAAGAGTTTGCAAAGGGAAATCAGTTCCGCGCAGAGCTAAACATTCATCTATTTGCTATATCTTCCTTAAAACAAGAACGGGGAAGAGTTTTAAAGGCAAATCAGTTTCTTGCAGAACAAAATATTCCTTCATTCGCTAATGATAGTAGACATCTCTCTGCAACCGCTTTCGATTTTAAGTCTACTAAAATTGGCAATTTTGAATTGGATCATTCAAAGTCGTTCAAGATCAAAAAGTCGTCGTCAAACCGAACGAAAGTTCACACGCAATAACACGCTGATAACAAATCTCTATTTCCAGCTGGTTTTCCAGCACAAAAGAATTGATTCTTTTGACTGATGATTTTTCACCTTTAAAACATTTTATTCTACCAATATCCGAAGCTGTGCATTTTTCACTACCAGACAAAATTGTAACAAAAAAAATTTATACAGGTCATTTTAGTCTGATTCCGATTTTTCCCCCTCAAGGAACTTACTGTATAGGCATTTTTTGTTCATGTTTTCACTAAACTTTG
>NC_134792.1:55423539-55426039 GCF_046742065.1 Oratosquilla oratoria | reverse complement strand
GGTTGGGTCAATAGAGTAGGTGCGACCGCGGGACTAAAAGATCTGACTCCTTATCACCTCTCGTCTTAATCTGATATCAGCATACTCTTTTGTAAGCCGTATCTAGATTTCTGACTAACGCCCGGATGCGTGTAGCCTTTTCTAACCTAAAAGTACGTTTAGCGAGCACGAGCCGACAGCTAATTAATGGCGGATGACGCGCCTACTAACTGGCATCCCATTTAGGTAAGCGCGTGGAAAGGTTCAGTTAAAATTTCATCAGCCTCGTACTTTGCAGCTCGAAGTAAAGTAGCCCCATTCAGAAACAGAGCATTAGTGCTCTAGATAATCGTTTAACGATCATCGTTGAGCCATGAACGATCATCGTTGAGCGACAATCTCACCGACCAAAACGTACCTTAAGATTCCTCTTAATTATTAAGAATCGATGGAAGTATCTTCAATAATCACAAAAATATAACATAAATAACTATAACAAGTGATAATACCAATAATGATGATAATGATTATAATAGCAAAAATAACACCAAGCGTAATTGTAATAACGAGTTAAGGTCACGATGTCCCAACAACGGTTAATTTAAGTGAATATTACTCATAAATGATCATGCTAACATGAAACTGTCCCCATTGTTCCTAATTAAGTTAATATAAATCTCAGGATTACCATAAGCAAAGGGAAGACAACCGACTGGTGACGGCACGCTAGGCATCTGACTAGCATGCTACTTGCTTTTACTAGCATGCTACTTGCTTTTACTACGTTTAAGCAAAAACTACTTCGGTTTATCAAATTACCAAATGTCAAATTACTCTTTCTGACGTCATAGTGAGAAGCCGAAGGACGAACTAAGATATGTTAAACCTAGAATACGAGTGTAAAGGGCCATTTACACGATCAAACAGTCTGACAAACCCGGTTTGTCAGACAAGTGTTTGAAGTGATGTTTGACCGTGTGAATGGGGTATTTGGTCGTCAAACACGTTTGTCGAGCGTGTTTGACAACCAAACACGGTCAAACATCACACGGTCAAACATCACTTCAAACACTTGTTTGACAAACCGGGTTTGTCAAACCGTTTGACCGTCTAAATGCCCCTTTTGACACACATTGTCGAGATGTTCTTACGGAAGTCTAGAATAGTGTAACTGAAGTCGTTTCTATTCAAACGAAATAGCAAAAGTGAGTAGCATACTAGCCTATTGTGTCGCCAACTTTAGGTATTTGATTATATAAAGTATATCCAAACGATCCGATGAACTCTGTGCTCCGTGAAAATCTTCGAACGTGAATGGTGTTAGACATGTAACAGACACACAAACGCACATTATATATAATAATCTGTGCAAAAGCGCACTCATTAGTACAATATAGGAAACGCGCGCGCGTGTAAATGCGCTCACACACGCGCACAAACGTGCTCAAACATACACGCGATGTATATGTGTACACAAATACGCGCGCAAACACACGCGCAAACAAATACGCGCAAAACACGCGTAAACACTGACAAACACGAAGATAAACACAAACACAAAGACACAAGCATGCACACTCACAAACACATACACATCACATTCACGAACAAATACGAACATAACATACACAATGAAGCATAAACACAAAAGAAAACAAACACGCTAGAGCATACAGACGTAACAAACACATACAAACACAAATTACACACGCACACACAATGCCACACGTACACACGCACACACAATATCACACGTACACACGCACACGCAATGCCACACGTACACACGCACACACAATGTCACATGTACACACGCACACGCAATGCCACATGTACACACGCACACACAATGTCACATGTACACACGCACACACAATGTCACATGTACACACGCACACACAATGTCACATGTACACACGCACGCACGCACACACACACACACACACACACACACACACACACACACACACACACACACACACACACACACACACACACACACACACACACACACACACACACACACACACACAAAATGGTCATAAAGCGAAAATTGCAACCTAGTACTGAAGGAGTGTATTTAAAATAAAAACCCATTAATTAACTGACGCGATGGTTTCTCAAAAAACAAAAACAAAATAGTAGGACGACAAGTAGTAAAGAAGAAAATACCACTGTGTGTGGAAGGTGCTCGTCTACAGAAGCATAGGATCCCATTAATTTAGTAGATGATCCTTTGAGATCAAATGTCCATAGCCGCCGTCTGTCTACCTACACATGTCGTACGACATTTGCTCACCGCGACGTTGCCACATGTACGATAACGCACCCTCCCTCCGTCCTGGACGTCATTTCCACAATAGAATTTACTTTTTAACTCTATAGTCATCAGCAAGTGGAGGTAAATTATACTTTTCACGGGGAGTCTTTGTGATAGATCGTGTTAAGAAAATATTTCTGAAACTTGTTTTTCCTTGAGCTGATACGAGCTCAAAGTTATCCTTATCTCGCCCCAACCTTC
>NC_134792.1:55416039-55418539 GCF_046742065.1 Oratosquilla oratoria | reverse complement strand
CTCTCTCTCACAGTCTCTCTCTCACAGTCTCTCTCTCTCACAGTCTCTCTCTCACAGTCTCTCTCTCTCACAGTCTCTCTCTCACAGTCTCTCTCTCACAGTCTCTCTCACAGTCTCTCTCACAGTCTCTCTCACAGTCTCTCTCACAGTCTCTCTCTCACAGTCTCTCTCTCACAGTCTCTCTCTCACAGTCTCTCTCACAGTCTCTCTCACAGTCTCTCTCACAGTCTCTCTCACAGTCTCTCACAGTCTCACAGTCTCACAGTCTCTCACAGTCTCTCACAGTCTCACAGTCTCACAGTCTCACAGTCTCACAGTCTCACAGTCTCACAGTCTCACAGTCTCACAGTCTCACAGTCTCACAGTCTCGTCTCTCACAGTCTCTCTCTCTCACAGTCTCTCTCTCTCACAGTCTCTCTCTCTCACAGTCTCTCTCTCACAGTCTCTCTCTCACAGTCTCTCTCACAGTCTCTCTCTCTCTCTCTCTCTCTCTCTCTCTCTCTCTCTCTCTCTCTCTCTCTCTCTCACAGTCTCTCTCCTCTCCGCTGACACTATATATATGCCAGGCCTCTTGTCCCTATCATACAAGATCAGCCTATGTATAGGCCCGCTTGTTATGGGGCAATGAAATACAGTTCCTATATATAGTCTTAATCCCCACCCCACCACCCATCTATATACATAAAACTATAGACAGACAAGAGGGAAGCTGTGAAACTATATTTGAACTGAATTTGGAGTCTTGTATAGTCCACCCTCAGGTTCTGTCGCTTACGCCCCTCTTCCACGGAAGGGGAGGAGTTTGGATTGTTCCCCCCTTCCCCCCTATGCTTGCGGAGGGTGCGGAGGGGAGGGAGGGGAGAGGAACCAGAGGAAAGTGTAGGAAGGAAAGAAGGGAAGAGAACGAAGTGGGAATATGGGTTAAGGGAACTGGAGATGATGAAAAATGAGGGAAATTTTGGGGAAACAGTGATGACGTATAGGAAGAAGAGGAGGTACAAGGGAAGAGAAGGGGTGATAGATGAAGAAGAGTGATGGAAGAGGAGGTGGGAGAGAGGAAAGGAGGAATTGAGAGGCTAAGAGGAAGAAGTGAAGAGGGAGGAGGAGGAGGAGGAAGAGGAAGGACGACAGCGGAGAGAATGGGGAGGATATTGAGTTAAGGTAAGGGAGGAGGAGGAGGAGGAGGAGGGAGGAGGAGGAGGGAGGAGGAGGAGGAGGAGGAGGAGGAGGAGGAGGAGGAGGGAGGAGGGAGGAGGAGGAGGAGGAGGAAGGAGGAGGAGGAGGAGGAGGGAGGAGGAGGTATCAGGAGAGCATGGAAGTGAGACGAGGGGGGAGGGGGGAGGGGGGAAGGGAGGAAAGGCAACGGGAAAATAATAGGCGGCAAAGAAGTGAAGATAAATTGTTACACGAGGAAAGAGACCAAGCATTAGAGACAGGGGAAGTTAGGTAAAGAAAGGAAAAGAGAGAGAGAGAGAGGCTAGAGGGGGGGAGGGAAGGAGGGAGGGAGGGAAGGAGGGAGGGAGGGAAGGAGGGAAGGAAGGAGGGAGGGAAGGAGGGAGGGAGGGAAGGAGGGAGGGAGGGAAGGAGGGAGGGAGAAAAGAGGGAGGGAGAAAAGAGGGAGGAAAGTTGGGAAGGAGGGAAGGAGTGAGTGAGAGAAAGGAGGGAGGGAGAAAGGAGGGAGGGAGAAAGGAGGGAGGGAGAAAGGAGGGAGGCAGGGAGAGGAGGTAGGGAGAAGAGGGAGGGAGGTAGAGGATGGAAGGAGGGAAAAGAGGGAGGGAAGGAGGGAGATGTGTAAGGACCTACAGGCGTAGGAGGTAAATCTGCAACAGAAATGATAGATGCTGGTGTGTGTGTATATGTATGTGTGTGTGTATGCGTGTGCGTGTGCGTGTGCGTGTGCGTGTGCGTGTGTGTGTGTAAGTGTGCGTGCGTGTGTGTAAGTGTGCGTGCGTGTAAGTGTGCGTGCGCGCGCGCGCGTGTGCGTGCGTGTGTGTGTGTGTGTTTGTGTGTGTAAGTTGACTACAGCGCACATAACAGGGAGTCTGATAAACAGGAGGAAGAATACTGAAAAAAAGAGAGAAAAAGAAAGACGAAAAGAGAGGAAATGGAGAGAGAGAGAGAGAGAGAGAGAGAGAGAGAGAGAGAGAGAGAGAGAGAGAGAGAGAGAGAGAGAGAGAGAGAGAGAGAGAGAGAGAGAGAGAGAGAGAGAGAGAGAGAGAGGGGGGGGGGGGCGAGAGAGAGAGAGACCACTCAATTTGAAGATACACTGCGCCAGTTTTAGGGGAAGGTAGGGAGGAAGAGGAAAGGGGAGGATGAGGGAAAAGGAGGGGAAAGAGGTAAGAGAGAGGAGAGAGGTAAGAGAGAGGTAAGAGAGAGAGAGGTAAGAGAGAGAGAGGAGAGAGGTAAGAGAGAGAGGGGAGAGAGGTAAGAGAGAGAGAGAGAGGGGAGAGTGGAGATGTCATCAAAGGAGGGCCCGTTATTTGATAGAGGGTCTGGGGAG